>NC_077231.1:88403813-88413813 GCF_027887165.1 Monodelphis domestica
ATCTCTTGAGGAGAGGGGAGAGCAGGGAAAGAAGTAGGGAAGGTTAGAAGGGAACTCAAAACTTAAAAAAATAAATAAATGTACTCTAATCGATAAATGGTCAGGGACACAAATAGGCAGTATTCACACAATGAAATCAAAACTATCAAGAAGCACATGAAAAAGTGTTCTAAATCCCTCCTGATTAGGGAACTGCAAATCAAAACAAGTCTCTGAAGTACCACCTCACACCTAGCAATTTGGCCAATATGACAGCAAAAAAAAAAAGTGAGAAATGTTGGAGAGGATGTGGCAAAATTGGGACAACACTAATACACTGCTGGTGCAGTAGTGAATTAATCCAACCATTCTGGAGGGCAATTTGGAACTGTGCACAAAGGGATTTAAAGAAATGCCTACCCTTTGACCTAGTCATACTAGTGGTGGGTTTGTACTCCAAAGAGATAATAAGGAAAAATATTTGTATAAAAATATTCATAGCTGCGCTCTTTGTGGTGGCAAAAAAAATTGAAAATGAGGGGAAGTCCATTGATTGGGAAATGGTTCAATAAATTATGGCATATGTTGGTGATGGAATACTATTGTGCTCAAAGGAATAAAGAAGTGGAGGAATTCCATGTGAACTGGAATGATCTCCAGGAACAAAAGGAGTAGAACTAGGAGACGTACACAGAGACTGATGCATTATGGCACAATCAAACATAATAGACTTTTCTACTAGCAGCAATGCAATGACTCAGGACAAGTCAGAGAGACTTAAGAGGAAAATGCTATCCACATCCAGAGAAAGAACTGTGGGAACAGAAAAGCAGAAGAAAAACATATGATTGGTTATGTAGTTCAATAGAGATATGATAAGGGTTTTGATGTTACAAGATCACTCTACTGCAAATATGAAAAACATGGAAAGGTTTTGACAATGATACATGTATAACGCAGTGGAATTGCTTGTCAGCTTGGGGAGGGGATAGGAAAGAGCAGGGAGTGGGGGGAATCATGAATCATGTAAACATGGGGAAATATTCTAAATTAAAAAAGGAAAAAATGTTAAAAAACTTTTGAAATGTAAATATGGGGAAAATAAAATATCACGTTAAATCATGTAAAAGCAATAGGATATACTAGAGCATAGTATGAAATATAAAAACTAGAGTAAAAAGAAACCTGAAATGATAGATGCATTCAAACAATTATGTGACTCTTCTTGTCTTAAGAAGCCTCTCCCACTGTATCACACCCTCCTTTCGAGGATCAAATTCGGGACCTTCAGAGCTTACAAGTCTGACACATTGCCTACTGTGCTAGAGTCACTTGGCTTGGGCTTGGCCCCACCTGATGGGATTGTCTTTACCTTGGGGTCCATTATTCAGTCTAAAACTGCTAGCCTGAGATCGCCTTCAGGGTGGTTTCTCATGGGAACAGGGAACAAGTACAAACTTTACAATTTACAAGCTAATCCTAAAACTTGGGGTTCATCAGATCTTACTAGGCTACAAGTTTGAGGTTTCTGGATTTCATGTGGACATATGAAAAGAAATACATATTCTTTTTTTTTTAAACCCTTACCTTCCGTCTTGGAGTCAATACTGTGTATTGGCTCCAAGGCAGAAGAGTGGTAAGGGCTAGGCAATGGGGGTCAATTGACTTGCCCAGGGTCACACAGCTGGGAAGTGTCTGAGGCCAGATTTGAACCTAGGACCTCCCATCTCTAGTCCTGGCTCTCAATCCACTGAGCTACCCAGCTGCCCCCAAGAAATACATATTCTAATAAGTGGAGCTACAAAAGTATCTACTCAGAACCTTAAGGGACTCAAGAGTTACTAAGAGAATTATATAAAATAACAATGGATAGATGTATAGTTTTAATGTTTTCGTGGTGAAAAGGGAAAAGGACTACACTAAGGTAAAAGAAAAAAGGAATTAAAAAAAGTTACTGAGTGAATGAGAAAAGTATCCAACATGAAGACAGGAAAAGATGGAGCTACATCACATAGACTTCATTCATCTTAATGGAACATGGGAGAGATCAATATAAAACACAAATGCACAGAAGCATACATACATATACACACAAGCACATACACTTTGGTGTAGACCATAAACTCAAAGAAAGGACAAGAAAAGGCAAGGAGAGTGAAGAGGGATGTTTGAAAGGGTAGAGTCACAGCAAGAGATCACAAGTAAAACAAATTTCAATTGTAGAAAGTGGATCATGAAGAGGAGATTTAAAAGAAATAAAGAACAAGCAGTAAATGGCATGTGGGTAAAAGGAAAGACAGTGCAAATCACTAATTATTGACCACTAATGTAAATCAAATTCCCTCCTTTTTAATTTTTTACTTATCAAGAGAGGAACATTATTCAATAATTAGTATTTAATTGATTAACAAAAAAAGTCATAATTGTGAATGTTAATAGAATGACCCCACCATAAAACAAAAGGGGATATAAAAACTGAATAGAAAGAAGAATGTAACAATATGTTGCTTGCAAGAAAGACACTTGAAACATAAAGATTCAAATAATATTAAAATAAGTCATTTATCTTTTATTATTATAAAATAAATTATGCTTTGAATAAACACAAAAAAGCCAAGACAGCAATCATGATCTCAGAGAAGGCAACAGTAAAAAGAGACATAGCTATAAAAGCTAAACAAAGAATCTACACATTGCTTAAAGACATCAAATATAATGAAATTAACATCAATATTTAAGATACATAAATAGCAAAACTAGTCAATATGAGGGAATTGTGGGATTAGGACAGTAAGTGGTTAATTGTGGAAATTGAGCTAACCAAACTTATTCCATTTTGTTTCTAAATTCTGAAGCTAGTTAATTTCCTTTTCTGTTCAACTAAGGGCCTAATTCAAATTCTTTCTTGTGAGGAAAGTTTATTCAACTATGGGAACTAGGAGAAAATCTTATTGCATTGTTTGAACCCAAGCCTGCAGTGACAGAGTAGAACATCTGTATCTGATTATTTAGAGACCCTTAACCAAGTTCATCTTGGTCATGTTGACAAGAAATTCAATCAGATCCTAAGACTTACATGCATTTTCTCATTATTGTGCATCTCGAACAATTCATATGTTTTATCATTTCCATGTTCCTTTTGATTGCTTACAGACACTTGGAGAGGAATTTAGGGAATTGTTGCTTCTTCAAACTCTCCCTCCCACCATGGAAATTTCCTAGTCTTTCATCTACTTAGAAATCAGATTACTTAATGTATTTTTTTCCTTTTAATTAATTGGTATTATTTGATTCTTTTTATTGTGTAAAATTCTGTCTCCCCTTACATTTGGTGTCTAACCTTAAACTCAGAAAGAGGCTTGCTCCCAATTTGTTAGACAACTGGTCAGCATTGCATAACAAATTTATATGCTCAGAAGATAAAACCTTTGTTTTTTTCAATCATTTGATCCTTTGCTCATTCATCACCTAAATGGAATAGTTTCTAAGGAAAAATTCATCAAATTGTAGGACAAAAAATATGTCAAGTCTATAATAGTTGAAGAACTCAATGTACCTCTTTCCAATCTCAGTAAATTTAACAAAGAAATAAACAAGGAAAGTTAAGAACTTAAATGGAAACTTTTTTGGGAGGAATCAAATTATATTAGATTTCTAATGTTGATGAATGAGAATCTAAAGGACTATCTATATCTCTCAGCTGTACATGGCAATGTACTAAAAGCAGTGATTCTCAAAGATTTTTGTTTCATAAAACTCTTTCAACAACAAAAAAGAGGGTTGTGAACACCTAGGATGATTAATGTACTACTCATTATATTCCGCAATTATTTATTACTTAAGGCCTCATTAAAAATTTATAGCACCAACAACTTGGACTAACATGATAAACCACTACTTTTTCTTGTAGCAATGTAAAGGTGAAAATTAATGATTGGACAATAATTTTATGAAATTATGTGTTTGCCAATATTTATTATATCTCAAGTCAGAAATTTATCAACAAAATAGAGAGGAAATAATAAAATAGAGAAATGGAAGAGGATAGCAAAATTATCTATCCTATCTTAATCGAGGCAGAGATTAATTAGCTCTCAACCAGGAAGGCAAGCAGTGAGTAATCACATGGCCTCCTCCAAGATGGAAGATAGTCTCTCCAGAAACTAGGAAAGGAGTCAGCCTTTCACTACCCCCCCCCCCACGTAGTAGTCCAGGAGTTAGAGTCCAAGTTGAAGCCGAACTCCAAGCCCACGATCCAAGCTGCAGTCTCCAGCTAAGCTCCTTCAAAGACTCTCCAGTCAGGAGACTATCTCCACCAGACTGACTCAAGCCAACAGGATTCATGGTTTTTTATGGTGATTTCTTGTCCCTTCCCCTTTTCACAGGAGCCAATCACAGTTTCCAAATTGTCTAGCACTGTCCAGGGGATGGTGTTTGTGGGAACCAGTTCTCACCTTCTGGAGGGGTAAATACTAATCAAAAGGGTTCACATATTCCTGGCTGATTGAGTTGTTTCTGAGGATGTAAACTCTGATCATGGGATTCACAAGTTTGGGATTGAGTTAAAAGGGTGGAGCTCTCTGAGTGACTTGTGAGTTCTCTAAGTACCTTGCTAACTTCTCACATTGTACTAAATAGGGTGTTCAATCTTTTGTTGATTCAACTCAAAAGTAGATAAAGGATGGTTAATCCTGTCTTCACAATCTAAGTAAGGGTACTTAAGTTAGTGTTAACTCAAAGTAGACAAAGGGACTAAAAGATTCCCTTTCACAAGTGTAAACTCAGAGCAAACAAAGAATTCCCTTTTATAGCAATGGAGTTCTTGTACCATTAAATGAGAAACAGTCTAAAATATAAAAATCTCATTAGGATGCAGGTAAACAGAAATATCAAATTCATTCTTTAATGACATCAAGTGTAGCCCCCAGTAGTGAGAGTAAGTCCCATTAAAATCAAAGACATGGTCTAGCCAGAATCACTCCTCACATGAGATCCCAAAACCCTTCCCTGAAGTACTTGGTAAATGATTAACTGTTCTAGACAAACTCGCTGAAACTAAATATTTCCCTGAGAAATTGGACTAGATGGTTACATATTTACCTGTGATTTATTATCCTACAGAAAATTCTGTCTGAGTTTAGGCGAAGTAAACTAAATCATTGTACTAAATTGTAAATCATCACTAACCATTGTCCCTGTAAAAGGCTTACCTAATCCCTGTACCTGTCATTTATCCCATATATTGTAGACCTTAACCCTTAAAATTTGTCACTGTTCTAAGAAGCTATCTGCATAGTTCTTAGTTAGCACAGAATCTACTGTAATCCCAGAAAACATCCTTTTACCCCAGCCCTAGTAACCCTGTGCAGTTGCTATCAGAACTGGACTCTGACAATCTAGGAATTTAAAATTGTGATAGAGTTTTTGAAGAAAAGCTGTAAACTTAAATGGAGTCTGAATGATTACTCCTAAATAGCTGTTAGACCAAAGAACAAAACATAGAAGTGTTAGTCCAACTGACAGGGGTGCCAAAGTAAGGCATCAGTCTGACTGATGGGAGTTTGACCCAGGAGAAATGAGACCAGGAGTAAGGTAAAAAAGGAAAGGAAAGGAGCAGCAATGGGGAATCTAATGCCAGTAGAGGTGGCTATGGAGTCAGAATGGGGGAAGTGTATTGGGGGAAAGAGGCAACAAGGAGGAGCCCAATGCCAAGATAGTTGGCTATGGAGTCCCATCTGGGTGGGGGAATTACAAGATATTATAGCATTGGTTGATTCTGAGGAAGGTGAACTACTTGTATTAACTTCATTGGATGTCCCTAAAAGGGGTAGTATGTTGTTGGCAACCATTTTGTTGGCTTTCTATTGCTTAGGTGGGTTCTGTTTGTTTCCTGTTGTCTAGATGGAGCCTCCAGGTTCATCAGGGGGAAAATAGGCAATTTATCAAATAACATTAAGATAATATACCAAAATTATGAGGATTCAGCCAAAGTAGTATTGAGGGGAAATTTTGTGTCTCTAAATATTTCTATCATTAAAAATTAAAAAGAACAAATCTTTGAATGTGGCATACAACTAAAAAAAACTAGCAAAGCTTACTGTGAATACATATGCATGACCTATATAGTATAAAAGTCATAAAATTGAAAGAAGAGAAAGAAATGACTTAAAGATTATTTATCTGATCATGCTTCCTTAATCCTGTAATTTGGAGGTTAATTTTTGGAAACCAGGCATGAAAGATAAGAGTGCTAGACTTGGAGTTCAAATTTCAGCTCTTCACTTACTACCTAAGTGACCCTGGATAAGCCTCTTAAATGAACTTTCTTCATCTATATAAAAGGGGATGTGTGGACTCAATGAACTCTTATGTTTCCTCCAACTCTAAATTTCTGATCTTGTCATTTTTCATTCACCACTACAGAACTGCATCTTCTTAATTCAGCCCAATGTTCTAATCTGACAATATTCCTTTGGATTCTATGCTCTCGAATTGGATATTCCTCCCAGGTTAGTTTCATCTGGAAATTGGTTTGGCATACAGTCTATTCTTTCATCTAATGCATTGATCAAAATTTTAACAGCAAAGACAAAGCATGGATACCTAAAACATGCCACTGGAGGCTTCCTCCCATATAGAAATGGAATCATGAATAGCTGAGTCCATGACTCTGGCCATTCGACTATTTCTCACTCTATCAACATTCAAATTCATCTCTCTCCAAGGTTTCCATAGTAGGATAAGATACTTTAGCAAATTCTTTCCCAAAATCAAGGTAAAGTATAACATTCCCTTTTTTTAAAAATAAAATGTCTGGACTTGGAGACTAAGAGAATACTATAAACATGGTTTACCTAAGTTTTCACAAAATTTTTGCAATAACATTTCCTACCATTCCTCTGGAAAACATGAAGCAAAATATATTAGACAATGATATACTCAGATATGTTCAAAAGTAATTAAATTTAAAAAATAGTTATTATTTGGTGAATGTCAACAGTCTTCAGTGCAGTATCCCTAATTTTATATGCTTTCCCCTGCACTGTTTATCAATTTTATCACAATGATTGTTGTGTTCAGTCCTGGATACCTCAGTTTAAGGAGGAAATTCCTAAAACTTCAGACTATTTATTTGGGGAAGATAACCAGTCAGTCAATAGTCAATAAATAGTAAGCAGTTTTGTATGAGGCACTGTGTTAAGTGCTGAGAACAAAAAGGAAGGAAAAAGGCAGTCCCTGCTCTCAAGAAGCTCACGATTTAATGGAGGAGAGAAAATATGCTGCATAAACAAACTATACATACATGTATATTTATACATATATAACTTTATTAATATATTATGTATACTTAATAATAATTAAAGATAACCAATACAGGAAATGTACAAGAATTAATTGTTTGGAAAGGCTTTCTTATCTGGTACTTGAAGAAAGCAAGGAAGCAGAGAAGGAGAGCATTTTGGTATGAGAGGCAGAATATGAAAATGCTGTAATGGGGGAAAAAAGTATCTTATTTGTGGAACAATAAAGAGGCTAGTATCACTGGATCAGAGTGAATAGAAATAAGTTGGGGGGAGGGAGAGGTAATTATGAAAAGTTTTGAGAGAAATAGTCCTGGAAG
Source organism: Monodelphis domestica (assembly GCF_027887165.1). Taxonomy (NCBI): domain Eukaryota; kingdom Metazoa; phylum Chordata; class Mammalia; order Didelphimorphia; family Didelphidae; genus Monodelphis; species Monodelphis domestica. The sequence continues at coordinate 88,411,414 of NC_077231.1, forward strand.
TGATAGGAAATCACCATAGTTTCTTAATTGGGGCAAGAGGGAAGGCTGAAGACAATGAAGTTTATTGAGTAAGGGAATGACATAGTTATACCTGTCACTTAGGAAGAACATTTTGAAAGCTGAATGAAAGATGGGCTAGAGTTGAGGGAGCCTTGTTGCAGAAATACCAACCAACAGACAACTAGAACAGTTCAAATTTGAGGTGAAGTTATACACTAGGTTGTGGTGGCAATGTCAAAAGACAAAAGAGGGCATATGTGAAAGATTGTTCAAAGATTAAAATGACAGGACTTAGAAATGGATTTGGACATAGAGGGCTGAGAAAGTAAAGATTTTAAAAACAAGACCTAGATGCCATGCCTGGATGACTGAGAGAGTAGTAGTAGTATTCTCAACAGTAAAAGGAAAAGTTGAAGGGAATTGGGTTTAGAAGGAAAGATAATGAGTTCTGTTTTGGAAACCTTTCATTTGAGTTCTCTACTGACTGTGAGCAGTTGGAAATGTCTGACATTCAGTTGGAGATGTGAGATTCATGAAGGTCAGCAGAGAGTTTGGGGCAAGACTGGTACATATGAGGACATTAGCATATAGATGCTAATTACATCCATGGGAGATGATGAGATCACCAAGTAAAGAAGTATGAAGGGAGAAGAGAGGATAGTCTAAGACAGAATCTTGAGGAAAACCTACAGTTAAAGCTTCTTTAGTTCCTCCTTTAAAAATCTAGGATAGTCTAAGACAGAATCTTGAGGAAAACCTACAGTTAAAGCTTCTTTAGTTCCTCCTTTAAAAATCTAGGATAGTCTAAGACAGAATCTTGAGGAAAACCTACAGTTAAAGCTTCTTTAGTTCCTCCTTTAAAAATCTAGATGCTATATATCCATTTAGTGCATATATGTTGAGTACTGATATTTCTTCATTATTTGTATTGTCTTTTATCAAGATGTAATTACTTTCCTTATCTCTTTAAATTAAATCTATTTTTACTTTAGTATTGTCTGAAATCATGAGTGCTACCCCTGCCTTCTTTTTCTCAGTTTTCTCAGTGGAAGCACAACAGAATCTGCTCCAGCCTCTTACCTTTACCCTGTGTATACCTGCCTCAAGTGTGTTTCTTGTAAACAACAAATGGTAGGATTCTGGTTTTTAATCCATTCTGCTATCTGCATTTTATGGGTGAGTTCATCCCATTTATATTTATATTTTTATTTATATTTACATTTATGAGTATCATTTGTGTGTTCACCTCCATTTTGACTTCCTCTTTTATCCTGACCTTTTTCCTTTCATTCCTTCCCTCCCCTCCAATATTTTGCCTTTAGTCAGTTCTCCACCCTCCCTTATATTAATTACTGCACTTAACCATTCTACTTCCTTTATTATTCCTTACTATAAGGCCTTTTGATTGCCCCAACCTCTCCCTCCCTTGTATTACTCCCCTCCCCATTATCCCATTTCTTATTTTCCTTCTACTTCTCTATACAGTAAGATGCAATTCTATACCCCAATGAATCTGAGTGTTATTCCCTCTCTGACCAGTTTCAATGAGAGTAAGGTTATGTGACACTGTCACCAACCTCTTTCTCCCTTCCATGTATTGGTCTTCTCCTCCCACCCTAATGCTTTTTTATGTGATATATTTTACCCTGTTTTATTTCTCTTTTCCCATTTCTCTTAGTATCATCCTTTCCCCCCATGGTTTTATTTTTTGACATATCATCCTAAACAATTTATTACCACACCATATATGTATACTTTTTCTAACTAGTATGATAGTGATTAACAATTTTTCAGTTACAGATATTATCTTTCCATATATGAATATAGCTATTTGACATCGTTAAAACCCTCAATTTTTTCTCTTATTTACCTTTTTATGCTTCTCTTGGGTTTTATAGTTGGCAAGCCTCAAATTTTCTGTTTATGTCTGGTCATTTCTTCAGGAATGCTTGGAAATCTTCTATTTTATTAAGTGACCACACTTTCCCCTGAAAAAATACAGTCAGTTTTGTAGGGTAGTTGATTCTTGGTTGTAAACCCAGTTCTCTTACCTTTCAGAATATCATATTCCAAGTCTTCCAGTCCTTCAGTGTAGAAGCTGCCAAGTCATGTGTGATACTTCCTGGGGTTCCATGATATATGAATTGTTTCTTTCTAGCTGCTTGTAGTATTTTCTCCTTATCTTGGGAGTTCTGGAACTTGGCTATAATATTCCTGAGAGTTGTCATTTGGGGATTTAATGCAAGAGGTGATCTTTGGATTCTTTCAATATCTATTTTACCCTCTTGTTCAAGGTAGTTTTCTTAAATAATTTTCTGTAGTTATGATGTCTAGGATTATTTTTTGTCATGACTTTTGGGTAGTCAAATAACTCTTAAATTATCTCTCCTGAATCTATTT
>NC_077231.1:88418813-88537886 GCF_027887165.1 Monodelphis domestica
CTACATAAGAAAATGTTGCCTGAGATATTTAAGTACTGAAGATACTTAAGGTAATTAAGGGGAACAATGTTGTTAAACTAATTGCATTATTACATAAAATGATAACTAGGATTCTTAAAATACCTAGGATACTTCAAGTACCTAAGGTAACATTAAATTGCTTAGGAAACAGAAAACAGAGCAGGGAGAATAATTTTAATCTAATGGGATATATTAAAAAAAAAAAAACAAGCAAAACACAAGTACAGGTAAATATGAAGAGGAGAGAAAAATAAGAAAAGGGAGGGATAGACAAAAGGGAGGGTGAAGCCAGAGAGGAAAGATTCAAAAACAAAAATATTTGTGAACAGAGAGAGAAGGAAAAGGAAGATAAGAAGAAATGGGAAGAAACACATAGTTAATAATCATAATTGTGAAAGCGAACAGGAAGAATTCATCTATAAAACAGAAGAAGACAGCAGAGTGGATTAAAAGCTAGAATGCCACATGTTGTCTATAGGAAACACATTAAAAGCAGATACACAGAGAGTAAAGATAAAGGTCTGGAATAGAATCACTATGACATGGGCTAATTTTGACCAAAAAAAAGGAAAATTTTAAATTTTGGAGGAGAATATGGAAAATTTGAGACACTGGCACACTGTTGATGGATCTGTAAACTGATATAACCATTAAGGAGAGCAATTTGGAACCATACCCAAAGGGAATCAAACTCTGTATACTCTTTCAGTACAAAATACCACTACTAGGTGTGTATCCCAATGAGATCAAAGATTATTAAGGGAAAAGGTTATCTACTGTTATAGAAGGAACTGACAAGTCTGAATACAGCTTGAAGAATTCTATTCATTTTATTTTTTCTGTTAATTATTCTCTAGTGTGGTATGTGTTTTCTTTCAACATAATGAACATGGAAATATATATCCTATAATAGCACATGTACAATCTATATCATACCACCTGCCAAGTTGGGGAGACTTGAAAGAAAGAAGGAGACATGAAGTGTAAAATGCCAGAAATTTACCAATTGAAAATTCTACCAATGTATAATCTGGAACAAAAAAAAATTTAAATCTTAAAAAAAAATGCAATAATGACATTTATTAAGTGCCTGTATGTTCCAGGCACAATGCTAATCACTGGGGATACATAAGAAAGACAAAAGACAGTCCCTGACATCAAGGAGTTCCCAGTCTAATAGAGGAGACAACACACAAATGATATAGGCAGGATAAATGGATCTTACATTAAGGATCAAGAAAAACTTTTGCAGAAGGAAAGATTTTAGCTGAGGCTTTTAAGCTTTTTTTTTTTTTAAGCCTTTCTTTGTATCTTGTTATCTTCCCACTCTTAGCTCAGTACTTAGCACATAATCAAGTGCTTCAGTAGTGAATAACTTGTTTTGGGCTTTCTTTACAACTTGTACCCCTCGTGTGCCTGGCACACAGTAGGACACAGTAGGAGCTTTCAGGCTAGATGACCACCCCTCTGGCCCTACCCACCTCATAGGTGCTGGTGATGTCGAGTCGATAGAAGAGGGGCAGGAACAGCTCCCCTGAGATGAAGGTCACTACAGCGTACCCAAACACTAAGTTAAAGAATTTGGCGCCATAGAGGTACACCTCGACAGGCAAGCTCAGCATGGTGACAGAGGACAGGAAACTGACTATAAGCGACATGGACACTGGATACCCCGTCATTTGTCGCCCTGCCAGGAGGAAGTTTTCATCACTTTCATAGTGTTCAGTCAGAGCGAAGTAGATGCCCACGATGGCCAAGAAAACCAGCGGGAATGCAAAAACCAAATAGTCCCATCCAGTGAAGATATCCCTTCCCCCCATGGTCTCTGTGGTTGAAGGGGGCTCACCACCACCCCCGGGCGCCCAGCTGACCCAGACTCCTCAGCCACCCCGGGGGAGGACGCCCACACACTATGACCCAATCATAGAGTCACCTTACTAATGGTCTCCTGTGCCTTTATTTCAACATAATTCGTTGCCTTGGTAATTCTAGAAGTTTGGTGCCATATACACTTGGAGTCAGATAAGACCTTGATTTCCTGACTTACCAACCTCAGTTTTGTTTATGGACTCTGCGGCCCTGGTCCAATCACTTCACCTTTCTGTATCACTGTCCTCAAGTGGAGATAACAGCAATTATGTATCTCCTCTAGTTACTGTAAGGACCAAACCAGGGCAAATGTGTAAAATGCTTACCACAGTGCCTGACAGATGGAATATCATTAAAATTTTATTCCTTCACTTTACCCTTTCTCTCCTTTCTCCTTTTTATCCTTCACCCTTCACTCTTTCCTTCCTTCCTTCCTCCCTCCTTCCCAGGGTTATCATAAGAACTAAAAAAAACTTCCAAGAATGGTTGTTGTGAGATCTAAATGAAATCACACATATAAAGAGTTGAAGTGCTACACAAATGTTATTATAAATTCTATGTGTTTTGTTTTGTCCATTTAAAATAACTCAAAAAGAATGCAAAGGCTTCACCAAACTGTCAGAGGGATCCATGCCACCAAAAAGGAAAAAAATATTAAGAATTCTTGGTTTATCCATTAGACTCAATTTCATAAGATTTTGAGTTCCTTACGGGCAGGAACTGTCTTTTGACACTCTTTGTATTCCCAGTGCTTAGTACAATACCTGGCACTTAGCAAACAATTAATAAATGATACTGATTGGTTTAGAGGGGAAGACTTAAGAGGCAGAGATCATGGAAGAACGTCCAGCTCTACTACTTACTATGGCAGCTACGTGATTTGTGGAAGAGACCACAATCAGAAAAACCTAAATTCTGGATCAATTCCATGATAATCTCAACAGTCCAAGGGACCTTGGGCCATCAATCACATGAAACAGACATAATGACCTCAAAATGCAGAAAACAATCACACTATTGGTCATAGACAATATGAGACTTTATTTTGTTTGCAAATTTGTTACAAGGATTTGGGATTTGTTTTCCCTTGATATTCTTCTCTTCCTTGATATGTAATGTAAAAAATAGGTGTGTGGACAATGGAATATGAAAAGTCATGAAGAATGGTGGGGTGGTGGGGATGATCCACCCTCTCCCCTACAGAAGAGGACAGTGCTAGATCATGGGATAATTGACATAGGGCTAGAAGGGAATTTAGAAGTCCTCTAGTCCCACTCTCTCATATAAAGATGAGAACCCAAGGAGTTTTAAGCGACTTGTTCAAAGCCACAGGGGAAACAAATCTAAGATTCAAACTGAGTTTTCTGACTCTAAATCCAGTCATCTTTCTTTCCTCTTAATCAGGACTAACTACTTATATTTCTATCACAGTCAAATTTATTAGATGGAGAGCCTCGACTCAAGAGGCTCTCATACAAAATGGGTCTCACATTGCAGACTGTAAATTATTTGAATTTTACATGCATCTTTGGGACTAATAGGTATATCCTGAAAAGGATCTGTTTTATTCCCCTTTTAAACTAATTGTTTCCAAATAGGAGGTTCAGGGAGAGGGAAATTATCACTCAAAAGAAGTGAGGAAAAAAAAAGAAAAAAATCCAGTTAGTTCAAACCATCAGTGTCCACCTTTCTGATACTAGAATTATACTGTGTAGTGAAAACAAATCTGATTTTAATCTGAGACAATGTAGAATAAGTGGAAAGCCTTGGAATTAAGAAAAGTTGAGTTGAAAGCTCCCCTCTGACAGTAGCTAAATGCATACTTGGTCGAACAAGTTATTTCTCTGAGGCTGTTTCAGCATTGGTAAAAATGAGATCGTAATACCCTTCAGAGTTGTCAGTAGGGTCAAAGGCAAAAATATGACAAGTGCTTCATAAACCATCAAGTGTTTTGTTGTTATTTATTTTTATTGTCTTTGAAGTCCATCTGCTTATTGCTGTTCTCACCGCCTCCTTCATCCAAAGTAAAACTTACAAAGATCTTTATACCTTTCAATGTCCTATAACCAATCCTCACCTCTCTGGAAGAAAAACAGTTTATTGATAGATGATTCTTCCATAGTGATTGTCATGCTCATAAGTGAACACTAAGGCCTATAGACCTGGCTTAAGCTGTAAGGATTCTTTGGATCACATGAGACAATGACACAAGATTCAAGCCAGGACAGTTCTTGTCAAGACTGGGAGCAGCAATTTAGTCATGAGGCTGTTAAGGTGTTTGTCTACAGGATTCTGACAGCAGCAAAGGGTAAGGAAGAACAAGTCTGAAGTCTTGATCCTGGGGAAATGGGTTGAGAATGGAGCCTGAAACCAAGAAGTCTGGGTCTAAAACTGACAAAGGGCTGGCGTATAAAGAAGAGCTGAGATAAACTGCAGACTGAGAGATGACAGTATTCAGAGAGTCCTTTGAACTATCTCTAATCATGGCTTCTATATTTCTCTTAGGGTTGTAGCCAGTATTCTAATGGAACCAGGTCTAAGCAGCAACACTAATTAGATTAGTTTTTGATAGCTGGCAAAAATATGAAATGCCTTTTTTCACCTAAGCATAATATTGGAATTGGTCAATTTGTCCAATATCATAGGGTCAGTATCCAGTGAGACAGGACTTGGAACTAGATTGCCCAACTCTGAGGCAACTCTATCAAAAGCTTCCTTACATACACACTGGGATACTTCTATCTATCAATCAATATCTGATAGACAGACATCATATGTATGTGTGTGTATACACATAAATGTGTGTGTATGTGTGTAAATACATATATTTACCAATACAAACAGGGTTTGATGGATTATAAGGCAGAGGGAGGTATGGAGTGATAACAGATTGTGATCAGATAAAGAAATTTCAAAGATGCTTGAACATGAATCCCTCTGCCCTATAATCCACCAATCTCTGTTCTTTGTTTTCACTATGACTCACAGTCCCATCATCAGTTCTTTCCTAGGCCATCACTCATACACTGGCTCACTTCCCTATCTTGAACCTTTGGGGAACCAATCTATTTCTACATTGTCCTGTTATGATAAAAATTCTCTGGAGATTATATCTTAATTTATAATTATTTATTAAATAATAAAACATAGGCCAGAGTAGGAAAAGGCAGCAACCACATGTGGCTGGCCATTTCCTTAGTAGCCTCCTCCCCACAGCCAGACCTTGGGCTTGCCACCACTCCCTTAGGCAGCCCTGAGCTGGACTGTGTGTTCACATTGGTGCTCCCCCTAGCCATCCCTGAGCCAGTTCACCCAAGCTGGCACTCTCCCAGTTGCCTCCTCCAAAGCCAGCTGCACAGCCATAAATGCACTAGTGCTCTCCTAGCTAACTCCCCTGTCCAAAGTTATAAGGCAAGAAAATATTGTTTTGTATGTTCTGATACCTTCATGAACTGGCCATACCCTTAACTCTTTCCCTCTCCTTAGGCCCCCCTATTCCATGAGTTACAATAATATTGAAGAATATTACATACTCTTACTTGAGAAAGCAGCAGCAGGACTTGAGAGGAGAGACTCAAATTTTGAAAAAAGTTCTACCATGGGTAAAATGGATCAAACAGTATCTCATGTCATAAAGATAGATTTTGTGAAAGGAAAAGTCAACGTAGCAAACTTTGCTGCTCTAATATTCTAAGAAATTGCCCAGATCAAGATGGCAACTTAGAAGCAGAAGAAGCTGAATCCTTCTGTGACTTTCCTTCCACACCAAAAGCAGAAATAAAAGCTTCAAAATAGACAGAAAGCCAAACTTAACAACAAGACAGAGCCACAGGTCTCTCCTACTCAATTCAACCTGAAAGGTATGCAGATAAAGTTGAATTTGGGTATATTAGGGAAAGATCCAACACCCCTCCCTCACCTACTGCTCTGAGACCTGTGATAAGACTCAGAGGGGAGGGCTGAGGGTAACTACCTTCAGCCTCCAAACCTTCACTTTCACCTTTACCTTCAGCTGCTGCTGGCAGCTGGGGAAGATTTGACTTCAGGGCACATTAATATAACAGGTCATCTCAAGCAGCCTAATCCAGTTTACCAACACAATAGAAAAGAAGTCTCTTTAAGAAAGAAAAATGCAAAATCAGAGATCCAGCAAACAAACAGAAGAGCAAGAATATAGCCCATAAGGAGGAGGAAAGAAGTTTATGAGTAAACAAAAGACAAAGAAAAAAAGAAATTATGATTGACAGGTTCTATTCAGGTAATAAACAAAGAACAAATGGAACAGAGGAGAACCAAGGAACAGCAAGAAAAAACTGAGAAACTCCAGCTAATTGGGCTCAGGATCTGGAAAAGCTCAAAAAAGAATTAAAAAAACAAATAAGAGAGGTTTAAGAAAATTGGGGAAAGAACTTAAAAAGCAAAATAGATTATCTGGAAACAGACACATGAACTAAAACAAGAAAATAGTGTCTTAAAATCCAGAATTGACCAGCTTGAAAATGAGAAAAAGAAAGTAAAAGATGAAATCAATGACTTACAAAGAAAAATAGATCAAAAGAAAAAGGTGGATAAAAAATTCAAGGATGAAATTCAGGCTTTAAAAATTAGCATTGAAGAATTAGAAGTGAATGACTTCATAAGGCAGCAAAAACCTATAAAAACAAATTCAAAAGAATGAAAAAGTTGAAGAAAATATGAAACCCCTCATTGATAAAAACAACTGACCTGCAGAATAGATCCAGGAGAAACAATTTAAGAACTATTAGGCTATCAAAAAGTCATGACCAAAGAAAAAAGCCTGGACATCATTCTACAGGAAATTATCCCAAAAAACTGCCCTGATATTCTTGAAAAAGAGGGAAAAATAGAGATTGAAGGAATCCACAGATCACATCCCACATTAAATCCCCAAATGACATTGCCCAGAAAAGTTATGACCAAGCTCAAGAACTTCCAGACCAAGGAGAAGATACTAGAAGCTGCTAGAAAGAAACAAGTCATATATCATGGAGCCACAGTCTGTATTACATAGGACCTGGTTGCATCTACACTGAAGGACTAGAAGGCAGGGAATATGATATTCTGAAAAGCAAGGGAATTGAGTCTACAACCAAGAATCAGCTACCCAGCAAAATTGACTGCATTCTTGTAGGGGAATGTATGGTCATTTAGAGAAAGATAATCTTTCCAAGCATTCCTGAAGAAAAAACCAGACTTAAACAGAAAATTTGGTGCCCAAATACAAAACTCAAGAGAATCATAAAAATGTAATTAAAAAAGAAAAAAAATTAAGGGACAAAATAAGGTCAAGTGACTTGTATTCCTATATGAAAAGATGATATTGGTAACTCATAAAATTGTGTAGCTAGAAAAGTACATTTAGAGAGTATGGTGGTAAACCATATAGGATGATATGTCAAAGAAAATATTAAAATAGGAGTAAAAAAGAGGATAATACTGAGAGAAATGAGAAAAGAAGTAAAATGTGGTAAATATATATTTCATAAAGAAGAGTGGGGGAAGGAGGGATGGAGACCAAAACAATGGAAGGGAGGAAGAGGTTAGTGACATGTAATACTGAAATCTTGCACTCATTGGAGTTGGCTCAGAAAAGGAACAACAGTCAGATCCATGGGGCACAGAACTGTATCATGCTCTATAGAGAAGTAGAAAGGTAATAAATTGGATGGTGGGAATGGGAGCACAACAAGGGAGGTAGAGATTGGGGGTCATTTAAAAGGCACTATAGTAAGAGGGAAATAATAAAAAAGGAGGGAGCAAGGAGAGGAGTAACATTAGGGAGGGGGAAAGGGGGAGATTGGCTAAAAGTGGAATCCGGAGCGGGGAGGGTAAGAGGGATGAGAGAAAAGGTAGGATTAAAGGAGGAAGTCAAAATGGAGGGGAAGACTAATCATAATTGAATGGGCTGAATTCACACATAAAAAAGAAATGCATAACAAAATTAATTAAAAACCAGAATCCTACTATATGTGGTCTATAAGAAAAATACTTGAGGCAGGTAGACATACACAGAGTAAAGTAAAAGGATGAAGCAGAACTTACTGGACTTCAACTGAGACCAAAAAAAAAAAAAGGCAAGCATAGCAATTATGATTTCAGATAAAGCTAACATAAAAAATAGATTTGATTAAAAGAAATAAAGTAATTACATCTTGATGAAAGGCAGTATAAATAATGAAGAAATATCAGTACTCAACATGTATGCACCAAATGGCATAATATCCAGATTCTTAAAGGAGATTAAAGAGAAAATAGATAGTAAAACCATGTTAGTGGGGAACATCAATGTTCCCCTATCAGAACTAGATAAATCAAACCAAAAAATAAATAAAAAGGGAAGTGAATAAAATGTTAGAAAATTTAGAACTAACATATATGACGAAAAATAAATAGGGATAAAAAGGAATATACCTTCTTTTCAATAGCACATGGCACATACACAAAGGTTGGTTATGTACTAGGGCATAAAAACATTGCAAACAATGCAAACAGATTGCAAATAATAAATGTGACTTTTTTAGATCATAATGCAATAAAATCATAATTAACAAGGGCTTATGAAAAGGCAAATTTAAATTTGATTGAAAATTAAATAATCTAATTCCTTAAAACTGGTGGGTCAAATTACAAATCAAAGAAACAATTACTGATTTCATTGAAGAGAATGACAATGAGAAAAGAGCGTATCAAAATCTATGAGATACAATTGAATTGCTCATTGATGATGGGGGGAAGGAGGAGGAGGGAAAGAATATGAATTATGTAACCATGGAAAATAGTCTAAATAAAATTAATAAATAAATGAAATCTCTGGGATACAGTCAAAGCAGTACTTGGGGGAAATTTTCTATCCCTGAGTGGATATATCAACAAATCAGAGAGGGAAGAGATCAATAAATGGGGCATGCAACTTAAAAAACTAGAGAGAGACCAAATTAAAGATCCCCAGAAAACAATTAAATTGGAAATCCTAAAAATCAAAGGAGAAATTAATAAAAGTAAAAGTAAAATGACTATTGAACTAATAAATAAGACTAGGAGTTGGTATTTTGAAAAAATAAATAAAGTACACATTAGTCTAAAAAAAGAAAGAAGAAAAGCAAATTAACTATCAAAGATGAAAAGGATAATCACCTCTAATGAAGAGGAAATTAAGGTAATTATTAAGAGCTATTTTGCCCAATTATATGGCAATAAATATGATAATCTAGATGAAATGGGTGATGATCTATAAAAAAATAAATTTCCTGGATTAACAAAAGAGAAAATAGAATACTTAATCCTGATTCAGAAAAAGAAATTGAACAAGTCATCAAGGAACTCCTTAAAAAAACAAACCCAGGGCCAAATGGATTCACAAGTGAATTCTATCATATATTTAAAGAAAAACTAACCCCAGTACTATTGTAAAATTTAAAATTAAATCTTAAATAAAAAAAAATATATTGGGAAGTTTATTAAATGATCATTAGAAACCAAGGAATAAAGAGGATACAAAATAAAAACCATGTGCCCATGGCTGGTTAGCAATTTCAGAATCCCCACCTTACCATGCCTCCATGATTGCTGCATCATGACAAAGAGGAGGCAGAGCCTCAACACTCATTCACTTAATCCTCTGTCTACAGGAAGTATGTAATGACAGGAAGTCAGTGGGCTCTCAGGATATGCAGTTCTTTTTTAGGTAACAGATTTTCAGTTGTATACATTACCCCCTGAGAGCTGAGGAAGACTAGTCTCTCCAATGGGTCTTGTAAACATACCCACTTTGAAATTACAATAATTTGAGGATTAGAGGAAAAGAGAACAAAACCAATAATTGCTAGAAGCATTGACAAAAAGCTAATTGGAAGCAGTCCCCTATGGCATAAGAGTATACATACAAAACAAATGCATTCAATTCCACACAGTTCAAATTACCACAGCTCAAAGTTCACATTGGATCTTCTGGTGCAGCATGTGGTTTGTGGAGGTATCTTCATGGTGCCTTCTCCAAACAGTTCATTTTCTGGATTCAAGAAAGGTAGCATATTTCTTACCTAAAATTATTCTCAAAAAGAATTTAAACTTTGCAATTTAGAATAATTATACATTCTCTCCTGAAGAGGGTGTTGAAAAACACAAGAATCACTTAGGGATGCATGGCTAAGTTATGAGGTATATGAATCAATTGACAAGAGAAATCAAAAATAAAAAATAATCCAAATAAAAGAGAAAAGATAACTTCTGAATGAAATATGGACTATCAAAGTCTTATGTGTAAAAATTCTAAGTAAAAGAAAATAAACCTATAACAGGTCCTTGCATCAGGACCCAATTAAAGTGATTTCTATCCCTCAAGTCTGTAGGACAAAATGCAATAATATTTCACTTACCCATTTAAAGCCAATACTACAAGAAGTTGCCATACTATAAGAGAGAAAAAAAGGAGTGATAGGGAAGTGTCATTCCCTGGTCTGATTTTACCTTCACTCCAGGGATAGGGGAGCAGAATGGCCAATTGTTAGGTACTTTAATATATTTCACAATGGGTGTGGTTCAAGGAGTTCTGCATCTTAACATATGTCAAGCACCTCAACCTCATATCTCACACTAGGTTCAAGTCCTTGTGCTCTTTACATAGAATGTCATCAATCCACATAGGATTGGTTTGGACTCTTGTTGACCTTGTGCTGCATGACACTGTATATTTCCTCTTTTGTTCCCTTCTCCTGGAATCAGACACAATCATTAATCAAAGTCCCATAATTTTTTTTAAACACTCAGTGGCATATTTTTATAGTCTAAAGCTTTTGGGGTGTGCATTGACATTAGGGCAAATGTATCTTAAACTTATATTACTGAAAAATCAAAAAAGTTAAAGAAAATCTTCTTAATGCTGGTGACATGCTTAAAATACAAAAAGGAGAGAAAAATAAAAAACTGAAATAGTATATTGCACATGCAAGCAAAAACAATAATAAAACAGTTTTAAAAATAAAAATATATAGCTTATAATTATTGACACACTGTGTCAGCTAAGGAAAAGTAGAATACAAAGGTTTCTCACCAAAAATGAGATCCATTTCATCTTCAAACCTGGCTATGATCCACTGTGAGTGCAAGCAAATTATTTTCACAAAGTAACAGGTTTTTTTTTTTTATAAAGGACAGTAATATAACAGGTAATGCACATTCTAAAAGTATCAGTATCCCCAAATTATAATAGCCCATTTAATTACAATAGCAAACAATAGCCATCCAGGGGTAACATGCCCTGAGATCAACTTCCCAGCTCCTTTGATATGAGACTGTTATATCCCATCAGGAGGTGGGGATTATAATAATGTTTCACTTCAGCTACTAAAATGGGTCTTACTTCTTATTACAAATAACTAAGAGGCAGGCAAAATGATTAGAGTTGTTGAAAAATCTAAAAATCATATCTGAAGACCCCTTAAAATCAATTTGAGATATTTATCTCATTAAATTTTCCAAAGGTTGTTATGCAATTATAACCAGTTTTTGATGAAGTCCATTCATTCTCTATGACAATTTACAAAGCCAAAATGGGGGGTGGGGGGACTGTTTTTATATGAGCTTATTCAATAATATTTGTTCAATATAGTTATAGGGGAAAGGTAACAGAATATAACGGTTGTTAAATTCCAGTACATTAAAATGATTCACTGTAACAGAATAGTATTGAATACATTTATATATGAACTTAAAACCAACCAAATTAAATCTTAAACAAAACAATAAGCAAAATACAATAAAATACGAGACTTTCATAAAAAATGGAGTCTGAAAAGGATTAAAATTTTAACCTTCAGTCTCTTTAAAGTTCCTTCTTCTATCTATTCAGATCCCTTCTTTCAGTAATGTGGAATCTCCCATAGCAAGGGAGAACTTCTCACTGAGCATAGTGTGAAGGAATCCCAAATTGAATGAATCTTAGAGATTGGGCAGGCCAGAACAGCAAAGGGTTGATTCTCCCCTGAATCTCAGGCAAGATAAGTGAAAGGATCATTGCACTCATGAATGGTAGAAACTGTTTGAAATAGGCAATGCATTGCTCAAGAGTTTGCCATGCTTGTAATCAACTTCCTATTTGGGAGAGTAACTTCCTTCTTCCCTTCCCCCCCTCAGGTCCCCTGCCACATGGAGGCTAATTGATGCCTAAGGAAAAAACCACCCCAGTTTTTACCAGTTGGTTTGTGATTCCAAAGACACAGTGGCAGCTACCAGAAGCTTGGGACCTGGGGCTGGGGCTGGATGAGCAATCTGGGTCGGAGGCTGGAGATCAGGAGCAGAGTTGTTGGAAGCCTGGGACTGGGGCCTGGGCCAGGTGAATGATCATAGTAAAGAAGGTCAGGAGCGGATGGCTGGGACAACCCAGGAGCCAGCAACAGGTAGCAGGAGCAGGAGCAAGAGTAGAAGCAAGCTGGTGGGCTTTAGCGCAGGATCAAGAAGGATCAGGAGAAGAATCTTATCTCTTCTCCTCCAAGCATCCCCCATCTAAAAATAGCCCAGCCAATAGGGAGAGCAAGCAACGAGGTAAAAAGTAGGAAAAGAAAAACAGCAGGTCCAGTAGAGTGTTTTGAGTTCTCCCAGAGTTTGCGAGGGTGGGTAGATGAGGGTAGGGGGTGAAATGCCTTGGCAGGAGAAACGTGGTTCAAAATTTATCAAGGCTACCTTAAAATTTTTTTTAGAGTTTTTCTTGTCCCTTCTGGTCACCAAATGTAAAATTTTAAATTATATCTTAATAGTAAAAATATTTTATTTTACGAGATTTATTAAAGATCATTAGAAATCAAGGACTAAAGAGGATACCAAATAAAAACCACATGCCGATGGCTGGTTAGCCATTTCAAAATCCCCACCTTACCACAGCACCATGATTGGTATAGATTTATTTTTCCTTTACTTAGAATTTTTACACATAAGACTTTGATAGTCTATATTTTCATCCAGACATTATCTTTTTTTATTGGGATTTTTCTGATGTCTTTTTAATTTCTCTTGTCAATTGATTCATATACTTCATAACTCAGCCATGCATCCCTAAATGATCCCTGTGTTTTTCAATCACTCTCTTCAAGGCAGGGAATGTAAAAATATTATTATTCTAAATTGCAAAGTTTAAATTTCTTTTGAGAAGAATTTTAGGTTAAGAAACATGATACCTCTCTGAATCCAGAAACTGAACTGTTTGGAGAAGACACCATGAAGATGCCTCCAGATCACAAGCTGCACAAGAAGATCAAGAATGAACTTTGAGTGTGGTTTATTGAACTATTTATTTGTATGTATACTTTCATGCCAAAGGGGACTGCCCCCTAACTGGTTTTTTGTCAATGCATCTAGAAATTATTGGTTTTGTTTTTTTTCCTCTTATCCTCAAATTATTGTAATCTTTAAGTTGATTATGTTTTCATGATCCTTTTTGGGGAAAAATTTCCCAATAATTATCAAAGGGGGATGTAAAAATGGAGATTTGAACCCCAGACTTCAATCCCCAGAAGTCCTTGGCACTTCACAGAATGCCCTATAATCTCACCTGAGTCCTCACCTGAGTGCAAGATCACAAATTATTCTTTAAAGGGGCTCTCCACCTACTTTGGGTCTCTCTGCTTCCGCTTCTGAGCACACACGTCTCTCAGGATGTAGTAAGTGAAATTGAATGGGCTTATCAGCCCTAAAAATGTGGCTTATTGATTTGTATCTTGATTTCTAATAATCTTTAATAAACCTCTAAAAATATAATATTTTTAGTAGAAATACTAATTTAAATTTTACAGTTATGACAGGATGTCAGTGGGCTCTCAGGATATATAGTTCTTTTTTAGGGTAACATATTTCCAATTATAACTATACAAACTATTTCACAAAAAAAAAGCAAAGAAGGAGTTTCACCATTTTTTATGACACAATACAGTACTGATTCCAAAGCCTGGCCAACCAAAAAACAGAGAAAGAAAAGTATAGACCCATCTCCTTAATGAAAATAGATGCAAAAATCTTAAGTAAAACCCTAGCAAAAAGACTACATCAAGTTATCACAAGGATTATTCACTATGACCAGATAGGACTTATATCAGGATGCAAGGTTGATTCAATATTAGTAAAACCATCCACATAATTAACCAATATCAATAACCAAACCAACAGAAGTCACATGATGCAATAGATGCAGAAAAAGCCTCTGACAAAATACAATGCTCATTTCTATTTAAAAGCACAAGAAAGCATAGAAATAAATAGGTCTTTCCTAAAAATAATGAACAGTATATATTAAAAACCATCAGCAAACATCATCTGCAATGGGGATATGTTAGATGCCTTCAGCAGTGAAGTAGGGATGCCCATTATCAGCATTATTACTTAATATTTTACTAGAAATGCTAACTATACCAATTGGAGAAGAAAAAGAAATTGAAGAGATTAAAGTGGGCAATAAAGAGGCTAAAGTATCATTCTTTGCATATGATATGATGGTCTACTTAAAGAAGCCTTAAAAATGAACGAAAAGCTTGTGGAAATAATCAACAACTTTAGCAAAGTTGCAGGATACAAAATAAACCCACATAAATCATCAGCATTTCTATAGAATTCCAACTCAATTCAGCAGCAAGAGCTAGAAAGAGAAATTCCATTTAAAAATCACTATAGACAATATAAAATATTTCAGAATCTATTTGCCAAAACGAACACAGGAATTATATGAACACAACCACAAAACACATTTCACACAATTCAAACTAGTTCTAAAAAACTGGAAAAACTTGCTCATGGGTATGATAAGCTATTATAATAAAAATGAAAATCCTAAACAAATTAATTTTCTTATTCAGGGCCATACCTATCAAACTACCAAGAAACTATTTTTTTTCCATTTGAATTAGTTTATTTAGTCAATTAGAACATTATTCCTTGGTGACAATAATCACATTATTTCACTTCCTCTCCTCCACCCATCCTTCCCATAGCCAATGTGCAATTCCATTGGGTATTATTTATGTACTTGATCAGAATCTATTTCCATGTTGTTGATGTTTGCACTAGGATATTCATTTAGAGTCTACATCCCCAATCATATCCCTTCGATCCATGTATTCAAGCAGTTGTTTTCTTTTGGTGTTTTTACTCCCACAGTGTTTCCTCTGAATGTGGATAGTGTTATTTCTGGTAGATTCCTCCAAATTGTTCAGGGTCATTTCATTGTCACTAATGGAGAAGTCCATTACATTCTATTGTACCACAGTGTATTAGTCTCTGTGTACAATGTTTTCCTGATTCTGCTCCTCTCACTCTGTACTAATTCCTGGAGGTTGTTCCAGTTCCCATGGAATTCCTCCACTTTATTATTCCTTTGACCACAATAGTATTCCATCACCAACATATACCATAATTTGGTCAGCCATTCCCCAATTGAAGGGCATCCCCTCATTTTCCAAATGTTTGCCAGAACAAAGAGCACAGCTAGGAATATTTTTGTACATGTCTTTTTCCTTATTATCTCTTTGGGGTACAAACCCAGCTGGATCAAAGGGCAGAGAGTCTTTTAGCACCCTTTGGGCATAGTTCCAAATTGCCCTCCAGAATGGTTGGATCAATTCACAACTCCACCAGCAATGCATTAATGTCCCTACTTTGCCACATCCCTTCCAGCATTCATTACTTTCCTTTGCTGTCATGTTAGCCAATCTGCTAGGTGTAAAGTGGTAACTCAGAGTTGTTTTGATTTTCATTTCTCTCATTATAAGAGATTTAGAACATTTTTTCATGTGCTTATTAGTTTTGATTTCTTTAACTGAAAATTGCCTATTCATGTCCCTTGCCCATTCATCAATTGGAAAATGGCTTGGTTTTTTATTCAATTGGTTTAGCTCGTTATAAATTTGAGTAATTAGACCTATGTCAGAGGTTTTTGTAATGAAGATTGTTTCCCAATTTGTTGCTTCCCTTTTAATTTTGGATGCATTAGTTTTGTTTGTAATAATTTTTTTCATTTGAGTTAATCAAAATTATTGATTTTGAATTTTGTGATTTTTTCTACCTCTTGCTTGGTGTTAAAGTCTTTCATTTCCGAAAGATCTGACAAGTATACTATTCTGTGTTTGCCTAATTTATATTCAGGTCATTCACCCATTATGAGTTTATCTTGGTGTAGGGTATGAGATATTGATCCAAACCTAAACTCTCTCATACTGCCTTCCAATTTTCCCAGCAGGTTTTTTTTTATCAAATAGTGTGTTTTGGTCCCCAAAACTGGGATCTTTGGGCTTATCATAGACTTTCTTGTTGAGGTCATTTACCCCAAGTCTATTCCACTGATCCTCCTGTCTGTCTCTTAGCCAGTACCAAATTGTTTTGGTGACCACTGCTTTACAGTATAGTTTGAGATCTGGGACTGCAAGTCCTCTTTCCTTTGAAATATTTTTTCATGATTTTCCTGGATATCCTTGATCTTTTGTTCTCCAAATGAACTTTGTTATGATTTTTTCTAATTCAGTAAAAAGGTTTTTTGGTAGTTCAATGGGCATGGTACTAAATAAGTAAATTAATTTGGTTAGGATTATCATTTTTTATTATGTTAGCTCATCCTACCCACGAGCAATCAATGTTTTTCCAATTGTTTAGATCTAGTTTTAATTGTGTGGAGAGTGTGTTGTAGTTGTGTTCACATAATTCCTGTGTTTGTCTTGGTAGATAGATTCCTAAGTATTTTATATTGTCTAGGGTGATTTTAAATGGAATTTCTCTTTCTAATTCTTGCTGCTGAAATGGAGATATATAAAAATCCTGATGACTTATGCATGGTTATTTTGTATCTTGCAACTTTGCTAAAGTTGTTGATTATTTCGACTAGCTTTTTGGTTGATTCTCTAGAATTCTTTAAGTAGACCATCCTACCATCTGCAAAGAGTGATAGCTTATTCTCCTAATTGCCAGTTTTAATCCCTTCAATTCCTTTTTCTTCTCTAATTGCTACTGCTAGTGTTTTTAGTACAGTCTTAAATAAAAGAGGTGATAATGGGCATCCTTGTTTCACTCCAGATCTTACTGGGAAGGCTTCTAATCATCCCCATTGGAGATGATGCTTGCAGATGGCTTTAGATTTATATTATTCATTATTTTTAGGAAAGTCCCTTCTATTCCTATACTTTCTAGTGTTTTCAATAGGAATGAGTGTTGCATTTTGTCAAAGACTTTTTCTGCATCTATTGAGGTAATCATGTGATTTTTGTTGGCTTACTTGTTGATATGGTCAATTATGTGAATGGTTTTCTTAATATTGAATCATCCTTGCATTCCTGGTATAAATACCACCTGATTTTAATGAATAACCCTTGTGATCACTTGCTGGAGTCTTTTTACTAGTATTCTAATTTAAGACTTTTGCATCTATGTTCATTAAGGAAATTGGTCAGTAGATTTCTTTCTCTGTTTTGATCTGCCTGACTTTAGAATCAGTACCATATTTGCATAATGAAAAGAATTTGGTAAAACTCCTTCTTTTCTTATTATGTAAAATACTTTGTATAAAATTGGGATTAATTGTTCTTTGAATGTTTGATAAAATTCACTTGTGAATCCATCTCATCCTGGATTTTTTCTTAGGGAATTCTTTGATGGCTTGTTCAATTTCTTTTTCTGATATGGGATTATTTAAGTATTCTATTTCTTCTGATAATATAAGTAATTTATATTTTTGTAAATATCTATCCATATCACCTAAATTGGCATATTTGTTGCCATATAGTTGTGCAAAATCGTTTTTAATGATTTCCTTAATTTCCTCTTCATAGAGGTGAGGTCTCCATTTTCATCTCTGATACTGTTCATTTGGTTTTCTTCCTTTTTTTTCATTAGATTGGCCAGTACTTTGTCTATTTTATTTGTTTTTTCAAAGTACCAGCTTCTAGTCTTATTTATTAAATCAATAGTTCTTTTACTTTCAATTTTATCAATTTCTCCTTTCAGTTTTAGGATCTCTAATTTAGTTTTCATCTGGGGATTTTTAATTTGTTCACTTTCCAGTATTTTTTTTTAATTTGCATGTTGAATTCATTGACCTCTGCCATTCCTAATTTGTTAATATATGTACTCAAGTATATAAATCCCCCACCCCAACCCCAGAGTTCTACTTTGGTTGCATCCCATAGATTTTTATAGGATGTCTCATTGGTGTTATTCTTTTCAATGAAATTATTGTTTCTGTGATTTGTTTTTTGACTAACTTTTTTTGGAGAATTATATTATTTAATTTCCAATTAATTTTTATTTGCCTCTCCTTGTACCCTTACTAATTATTATTTTTATTGCATTATGATCTGAAAAGTTCGCATTTATTTTTTCTGTTGTTTTGCATTTGTTTACCATTTATTTATTCCATAGTACATGGTCAATCTTAGTGAATGTACTATGTGCTGCTGAAAAGAAATTGTATTCCTTTTTGTCCCTATTTATTTTTCTCCACATAACTATTAACTCTATTTTTTTCCAAGATTTTATTCACATCCCTTGCCTCTTTATTATTTATTTTTTGGTTTGATTTACCTAGATCTGATAGAGGAAGGTTCAGGTCTCCCACTAGTATAGTTTTACTATCTATTTCCTACTTAAGTTACAATAGTTTCTCTTTTAGAAATTTGGATGCTATGCCATTTGGTGCATACATCTTGAGTGTGGATATTTCCTCATTTTCTATAGTGCCTTTTTAAAGGAAGTAATTGCCTTCCCTATCCCTTTCAATCAGATCTATTTTTACTTTGGCTTTGTCAGATATCATGATTGTGACTTCTTCTTTAACTCAGTTGATGCCCAATAGATTTTTTGCTCCAGCCTTTTACCTTTACCCCATGTGTGTCTATCTGCCTGATGTATATTTCTTGTAGACAACATATAGTAGGATTTTGGTTTCTTATATACTCTGCTATTTACTTCTGTTTTATGGGTGAGTTCATCCCATTCATATTCATAGTTATGATTACCACCTGTGTATTCCCCAACATTTTTATTTCCTCTCCTCATCTTGCCCTTTCTTCTTTCACTATTTCCTTCTACACCAGTGTTTCACTTTTAATCAATCCCCCTAATCCCCACCCTTATTTTACTTCCCTTTCCACCCCCTTATTTTTTATTCCCCTCTTATATTTTTTAGGGTCTGTTAAATTCCCTCCCCCCTTCTCTTTCCCTCCCTTTTTGTGCTTCTCTCAAACCCCTCTTAAGTTTTCCCCTCTCTTAAGATGGAAAATTTGCAAATACCTGAGCTACATTCCCAGCATCCTTTTAAACTGCATCCTCATTTTACATAAGGATGTGTATGAGATAAATTTGGCTGAGACCCAAGCTGTGGGACTCTTTCTTTGGAGCTTGTGCTTTTGATAAACTGCTGTAATATGAGTCTCTGTCTCTCTTTGCTCTGCTCACTTGACTAAAAGACCTTTTTTTCCTTTCCCTCTATTATTATTATTATTAAAATCCTACAAATTTTTGGCAACCATGAAGAAATTTAAGAACTAGAGGAACCAGATTTCTTTTTCTGCCATGGTTTTCCCGCTCCCCTCCCCCCTTTCCTTCTCCCTTCTCCATTAAGGAAACCCTTCAAAGCTTTCCCAGGCTCATTTCCTATAATTCCCCTCCAGGAGAGCCAGGTAGCCAGGTCTCTCCCTCACAGAGACTATTCCTGCTAAATCCTTCTGCTGATACTGTTGCTTGCTGTTCCTGCTATTGGTAAGCTTTAAATTTCCTGCCCCAAATCCCAGCCAGGCAGAGGGGGATCCATTTTCTCTATTCATGGGGTACTGGTCCTATCTCCTCACTAAGTCCTGTTCCAAAAAACACCCTACCCAGCTTCCTATGCTCCCTCTTAGCAAAGAAAAAAACAACCTCTTCCCACTCCAGCTGAAAGGTGTCCTCAACCCTTAAAACCAGCCCATAATCCTTGGCTTAAACCTCCTCACCCCTGCCACTAGAATTTAGTATTGAGCACTCAGTATTTTTCTTTCCCTTTTCTGCTGAGCTTCAGTGCTACCTTTCTTCTACCTAAGGGCAGCACCAATATATATATATATATATCAACTAAAAAATCCAATATAGTCACACTATATCATTGTAGAGAATAAAAGCAGAACAACATGATCATTTCTCTACAAAAAATCCATTTGGTTTTGTCAAATTGGAAACCATTAAGGTTCCTGAAAGGCTCCTTTTCCTAATGCTGCTAAGAATTCTTCGGTTCTTACTTATTAATATTAAGATGCAAAAGGCTGAAAATCAGAAACTGAAAGCAAAAATAGAAGCAGCAGTACAAATTCAATTGGAAAATTTCAAACTCTCTTCTCATGATCAAATAGAAAAGGAGGATCCCATTCAAAAGCATAATTCACATTTTATGAGCCTGTTCCCAAATTACTCAGGCGAAAATCCAATTTATCCTGAAATACAGATGGACTCTTCTCATAAGTCTCATATGGAAAACATCCTCGCTCATTTTGAGCAACTCCTGGCTAAAACTCCTTTTCCTGGTCCTTCTCTTTATATCTCTTCCTGTCCTGTACATTCTCCCACCCCACAACAATTTCCAAATCCCAGAAACCCTTGTCCTCCTACCATACAGGTTCCTACTTGTATTACCTTAGTATCCACACAGACACTTCCTAGAAAAACTGACTGATTCCTATGAATTCTTTTTCCTTTAAGGGAAGTGCCCACATTAGCACCAAATGGGGATGTCTTAACATTAAAACAACATAGACCTTTCACAACTCAGGATATTAAGGAATTTAAATGAGATGTTCCTAGTTATGAAAATGAACCTATCCTTCTCACAAAAAAGATGGCTGACATATTCTTTCATTTTTATCCTTCTTATAAGGATTTTGAACAATTTCTCCATGCCTTTTCGACAGAATGTGAGAGGGATAAGATTATATCTCATGTTAATAAGCCCTGAGGGTGCAATGCACCATACTGGCCACCTGTAGATCCTCATTGGGACTATAATGATAATGATGAACATATGTAATTGCAATGTGACAGGGACATCATTCTAAAAGCAATGAGGGAGGGGACAGCTGGGTAATTCAGTAGATTGAGAGCCAGGTCTAGAGACGGGAGGTCATAGGTTCAAATCTGGCCTCAGACACTTCCCAGCTGTGTGACCCTGGGCAAGTCACTTGACCCTCATTTCCTAGCCCTTACAATTCACTTTTCTGCCTTGGAGCCAATACACAGTACTGACTCCAAGACAGAAGGTAAGGGTTTAAAAATAATAATAATAATAATAAAATAAAGGCTCACCTATAAATCTCCTGGGGAGAGATTTACTATGTAAACTAAGAGCCACAATAAATTGTTCTCCTAATAGCTCTGTCTCATTAGAGTTGCCAGAGTAACCTTAACTTTGCTCCTGGTTCTTCTTTTGGCTATTCAGGACATATAAGAACCTCTTACTTTTCAAATCCCAAATTATATACCTGAATCTCTCTGGGCCACAACATCATCTAATGATGGACTACTTAAATCGGCTGTCCCTGTCCAAATTAAAACAAAATCAAGTCCACTTCATTTGATTCCTCAGTACCTTCTCTTGAAGGAGGCAATTGAAGGCATCACATCGGTAATGACTTCATTAATTAACCAAGGTATCATAATTCCCTGTAAATCTGAATACAATAGTCCTACCATCCCTGTTAAGAAACCAAAACTGGGGCCCAATGGCAAGCATCTCTATCAATTTGTCCAGGATTTGAGAGTGGTTAAAAATCACTTTATAAAGAGATATCCCATAGTTTCCAACATAAACACTATTATTTCTTCTATTCCTAGCATAGTTTTATACTTTACTGTAGTAGACTTGTGCTCTGCTTTTTTTTCTATACCCATACATGAAAATTCCTGGCATATCTTTGCTTTCACATGGAAGGGTTCTAAATGGACCTGGAACTTTTTACCCCAAGGTTTTGTGGACAGCCCTACATTGTTTACATAATTCTTAACCACAGATACTGATGACATTAAATTTAAACACAGCCATTTAATACAATATATGGACGATTTACTCTTTGCATCACCTAATGCTGAAGCATGCCAAGAGGAGAGGAAACACCGCCTTTTTAAGTTACATAAGAGAGGCAACAAGGTCTCCAAAGAAAAAGTTCAGTGGTATCTCCCCAAAGTACAATATTTAGGTTTTATTTTAACTGCTGGGTCTTGTCTTATTTCTCCTAAACGTATTGAAAGTATCCAAAAATTAACTCCACCTACCACTAAAAAAGCAATTGGGAATGATTCTTGGAGCAATGGGATTTTGTTGGCAATGGATCCCTTCCTATGGGGAAATCACTAAAACCTTTGTATCACTCACAAAAAAATTTGGTCTCTGAACCACTTAAATTGAAAAAAGAACATCCAACAGCTCTTTCAAATCTAAAACAGGTTATCCTGTCTGCCCCTGTTCTAGGTATTCCAGATTACAATAATCTATTTACCTTATAAGTTCATGAACAGAGAGGAGTAGCTTCAGGTTTTCTAACTTAACTTTTGGGACCTACTCAATGCCTGATAGCCTATTATTCTGCCCAGGTGGACCCAGTTGCTTCAAGAGCACCACCATTATTATTAAAATCCTATACCACTCAACTTTCCTATAGGGTAAACTAGAATTTGATACCCCAATGGAACTAGATGCTCTTCCCTCTCAGAAATGATTTTACTTAGAGTAAAGTTTGAGTGTTACCTATTAGCACTCTCTTCCTCTCCTGTATTTTAATAGTATTCTTGCCCTCCCACTCGCATTGAGCCTCTTTGTGTGGTATAGAGTATCCTAATTTTCTTATTCCTTCAAGTTTCTCTTGGTGCCATCTTCTGTTCCCCACCTTTTCTTTTTTGCATGTCATCTTAAACCACTTAGTACCCCAATCTCTACCTATGAATAATTCTTCTAACTATTATAATAGTAAATATAATTTTTGAGAGTTACAACTAACATTTTTCCATATAGAAATATAAACAATTTGAACTTATTGAAGCCCTTAAAGAGAAAAAATTAAAAAATCCTCCCCCTTCTCATTTACCTTTTTATGTTTCTCTTGGTTTTTGGATTTGGTTATCAAATTTTCTGTTCAGTTCTGGTCTTTTCTTTATAAATACTTGGAAATCTTTTTTGCTAAATGCCTATGCTTCCCCCCCCCCCCCGGAAATATATAGTCAGTTTTGATGGGTAGATGATTATTGGTTGTAGACCCAATTCTCTTGCCTTTCTGAATATCATATACCAAACCTTACAGTACTTTAGTGTGAAAGCTGCCATATCCTGTGTAATCCTTATTGGTGCATCTTGATATATCAATTGTCTCTTTGTGGCTCCTTGTAATATTTTCCCCTTAGCTTCAAAGCTCTTGAATTTGGCAATTATATTTCCTGGGGCTTGTATTTTGAGGATTTAATCTATGGACTCTCTCAATGTTTATTTTTCCCACTTGTTGAACAACATCAGGACAGTTTTCTTGGGTAATTCTTATAGTACGATGTCAAGGTTTCTGTTTGTTTCCAGGTTTCCAGGTAGGCCTATGCTTCTCAAATTGTCTCTTCTAGATAGGTTTTCAAGATCAATCATTTTCTCGGTGAGATATTTAATGTTTCCTTCTATTTTTGTCATTCTTTTGATTTGTTGCTTTATTAATTCTTGCTGATCTTGGCTTCTACTTTCTAGTTTTTATTCTGGTTTTTAATTATTGTTTTTTCAGCTAAAATCTTTTGATTTTCCTTTTTGGTTTAATCTATCCTGCTTTTTATGGTTTCTAGCAGGCCATTTCTGGTCTTCGATTTGCTTATCATTTTATTTTATTTCTGGGATTCTTTGTCCAAGTCGAATAATCTGTTTTTTAAACTGTTTTCTTTTTTATTTCCTACTTTTCTCACCAAGTCTCTTATATCTTTCTCATAATCTCAGATATGAGCTCCTCAAGAGCTTGTGACCAGTTTCCATTGGGGGGGGGGGGTTGGATGTGTTTATTTCTCATCTTTTGCTGTCTCCTTTTTAGTCTGGAGTTTTTCTGCATAAAATTATTGAGAGTTAAGGTTTTCTATTTAGTTTTTGGGGGATTGTTGTGGATTGTAGTTCTTGGGAATTGGTGGCCATTGCTTTGTTCCTTCTTGATCAGAAGTCTGAGTGAGGAAAGGGGGTGGTCTTTATATTGAGCTCCAGAGAGGTTTTTTCCTTGAGACTATTTTTGAGTCTCTGCAACTGCATCTGCAGTGTGCTACCCTGTGCCATCTATTCACCCAGCTTCCACATTCATCAGCCTCCTGGGGACCCTAGACTCTCTGCTATTAGGGGCAAGTCTGTGGTGGACTTAGCCAGCCCCTAAAAACCAAGAAATTGCCCTGAAGAGGTCTAAGTGTGGAGGGTAGGCAAGTCTCTATTGAGCTCCAGAGAAGATTTTGTCCTGGGGCTATTTTTTGAGTCTCAGCAGCAGCAAGGTTTGCTATGTGTCATCCTGTGCTGTCTCTCCACCCAAGTAAGCTCTGTGTTCCTCAGCCTCCAGGGGACCCAAGTCTCTCTGCTCTTATGGGCAAGTTTGTGGTGACCTCAGCCAGCCCCTGAGAACCTAGAGATTGCCCTGCAGAGGTCTGAGTGTAGAGGGTAGGCAAGTATTTGTATTGAGCTCTGGAGAGATTTTTTGCTCTGAGGCTATTTTTTGAGTCCCCATGGTGTCTGCTAAGAGCCACCCCTCTCTGCCCAATCTCTGTACCCTATCTCCTCATTTTCTCAGCCTCCTGGAGTCCCTAGTCTTGCTGCTCTTAGGGGCAAGTCTGTGGTGACCCCAGCCAGCCCCCCTGAGAACCTAGAATTTGCCCTCCTCTAGCTCCAACTCTGGCACCATAGGTGGAATGGGGATGGGATGATGAGCTTGCCCCTTGGTGGGAGTAATTTTGCCCCCTTTTAACATGTAAATGCCCAAACTTTGCCTACCTTCGGTGCTGCACCCTACAGTGGAGCCCCTTCACTAATCTGATCTTGATTTGTTTTTTTTGAGGCAC
The DNA here is from genome assembly GCF_027887165.1 of Monodelphis domestica. Classification (NCBI taxonomy): domain Eukaryota; kingdom Metazoa; phylum Chordata; class Mammalia; order Didelphimorphia; family Didelphidae; genus Monodelphis; species Monodelphis domestica. Next base: position 88,443,759 of record NC_077231.1, read on the forward strand.
CCTATCTTAATCAGTGGAGAGGAAAGGAAGAGCCCTGTCTCTACTCTAGGGTCATCTTAACCTGGAAGTGCAAAGCAGGCATCCTTGAAGGATAGTTTGGTGACCTAAAGGTATGAAGTCTGACTCTTGCTTTCTCACACATTCCCCCAAATTAGCAATGTTATAAATAAAAATTAATCTTGGAGGCTTATTACTAGATTTATATGTATTTATTAGTAAAGAGAAAGAAAGAGAGAAATACGATTTCTAGCCTTTCTAACTTAAGACAAAAATCCAGTCCCCCATTTTAGCCAGCGCAGTGCCCACTATACTGGTACTTGCCAGAGATCAAGAGATAAGATAAAAGACTACCAAGAGCAAGCCCAGAGAGCAAGTCGGACCAGAGACAGGTAAGGAAGAAAAGAAAGCAATCCTGCTTCCTCCACTGGCTTTTCAAACCTAAGCTCCTAATTCCAGGTCCTTTCCAATGGCTCCTGGCCTCTGTAGCCATGTTAGGCTAGGATGTGAGGCCTCACATTAGGCCATCAGAAATGTGATTCTGACTCCTTTGTCCTTCTGCTGGAGTGAATCTTCCAGGATTGGACTGATTTATTCAATTCACACACTAAAAATCCTGTAAGGCAAGTATAGATCAGTATTTAGGCAGAGGGCTGGATTTCTAAACTTAATCCACTATATACCATCTGGATTCTGAACTAAGTTTAGAGACAAAGAATCACAACATAAGCAGTCATAGCACAAAAGAAATTACAGGATAAGATTGATTAATTATAAATAGGATCAATAATTAAAATAACCCAGGATCAATCTAAATTTTCTCTCATCCCTCCCTTTGATGAAATATGTATGTATGTGTATTACACCACTAATAATCTAATCTAGGAGAATTTTTAAATTATTATTATCAACAATAGGCTCACTAATGCAAATTTTTCTGGTGGAAATTCAAAATAAGCTTTACAACAATAATTAATACAAGTTGAAAAAGTAATACAATGACCATCAGATCATTAACATGAACATTGACTCCTAGTATCCCAGCAACCCATTTCCTTTTCTATTTTATCAACATATTTCATCTTGAATATCAGATTGTTGTCAGACCTAGAGAACAAGTCTCACTTTGAGTGCAGCTCTGAAGTGGTCTCTTCTTCAGTAGATCTGCTTCTTGGGTGCCATAGTACTTAAATATTCTTAGATGTAAGGAAAGTTAATATTGATTTGTATTATTTGTTAGGAATATTTATCTATGGGAAATGATTCATTTTCTCCAAGCCCATTGGCCTTCCAAAAATCAGGCTGTCAGGCTGAAATAATTCAAGTCTCAAGACTGGTCTGGTTTCAATTGCTTCCTGACATTCAATCTCTTCATATACCAGTGAAGGGAGATAGAGCTAAGTACCTGGGCCCTAGGCAATATAAAGCAGCCATACACTCTGCCCTTGACTTTGCAAACCCATAGTCTGAAACAGTCTGCAATGTGCTCCAAGTGTGTACCCCAGCCCAAAGGAAGCCTCAGACCCCCTACCTAAGTCTTTAGTGAAGATCCAAGCCCATTCAAGGCAGTTGACAGAAGGTGTTGCAGATCCAAGCACAAAGGAAGGTCCAGAGCCCCTGTCCAAGTCTACAGTAAAGATCTCATTTGTCTCCTTACAGTACAAGGCAGTCCACACTGTACCTGGCTAATGTGAGTCCAGAGTAATTCCCAGAGCTCTTTCCCAAACCTGAGGTAAGCTCCAGATCCCCAGCACAAGGTTATTCACAATCTGGGCCATGTAAGATATAAGTAGGTCCTGGGTGAGCCTGAATCAGCACAAGAAGGTAGCTTTTGAAGCTCTCAACCCACAGGTCATTATACCTCCTAGGAAGAATGGAAATGTGCAAAAACCCAGGTCTAAAGCCGAGGGTAGCAGCAAGGAAAAATAGAAGTTTAAGACAGTGGGCCCTCCACCCTGAGAACAGAGCCTAAATTCAAGACAAAAACAAAAGTCAAGAAAAAGACTAGGGAAATGAGCAAAAATTAAAACAAAAATCAAATGCCTTAACATAGAAAATTATTTTAGAGACAAAGAAGAGTAAAGAACAGACTCAGAAGGGGATAGTGAGATCAAAGCAACTAGCTCAAATTTTTCAATGAAAAATGAGTATTGGTCTTAGATTCTGGAAGAGCTAAAAAGAATTTTTTTTTCAAAAATCAAAGAAGAAAAGCAGAGGGGAAATTTGTAAAAGAAATGAAAGCAATGCAAAAAATATATAATTTGAAAAGCAAAATTGTCCAAATGGAAAAAAGAAAAGTGGCACAAAACTCTAATAAAGAATAGAGTTCCTTGAAAGAAAAATTGGCCAAATGGAAAAGGATGTTCAAAAGGTCACTTAAGAAAATAATTTCTTAAAAATTAGAATTGTACTTCCTAGTTATGTGACCCTGAGCAAGTGACTTAAGCCCCATTGAATAGCCCTTACAACTCTTCTGCCTTTGAACCAATATACAGTATTGATTCTAAAACAGAAAGTGTTGCATAATTTTTTCTATTACAGGTACAAATGATAAGCAAAATATCCAAGCCATAAAGAAAGGTAGGTTTATTGTGTGTGCTTGTGTGTGTGTGTGGGGGGGGGGGAGCTGGTCTCACAACAAAGCCAGACTCCTGGTCATGGCCAGAGGACCCTAAGCACTGTGAGAGACCTTCTTTTACACTCCAAAGGATTAGACAACTTTTATGCCAATACAAAAATAGCACAAAATAGTCATACCCCTTGAGGAGTAGAGACACCCAGAAGCAATATTCATTCATTAGGTCAGCTAGGAAGCACCCCTTATTTGGTAAAAGAAATCTTTTGACCATGACTTAAGAACCACTTGATGGAAAGAGGGGAAGCAGTGGTGCATGGGCTAAGAGTGGGTGGTGATGAGTGGTACCAAGTTCTGAACTAAAGGTCAGGTACCTAGATGTATAATGGATCACAAGTGAAGATGCCTGATATAGAAACTATAAAGAATGAGGCTGACACTAAGGACTATGCAAAAGCAGTTATTTCCTTAATCCAAAACCTTAATATTAATACTAGAATATTCACAAAAGCCTGTTAAAATGATGACTTATGCTAACTATCTTAGAATTGCAATTATGATTATCTCAAGGTTACTGATAACAATAAAATCTAATCTTCATATTACAGGATAGGGGTATTTTTCTCTCATAAAGATAAGGGTTTTAAAAAAATTAGATTTGAGCAAGTGGAATCTAATGACTTCTTAAAACATTAAGAAACAATTAACCAAAACAAGAGAAAGAAAAAAAGAAAATATGAAATATCTCATTGGAAAGACAAGTGACCTGGAAAACAGATTGAGGAGAGATAATTAAAGATTTATTGGACTACCAGAAAGTCATGATAAAACTAAAAACCTAAACCTGTTTTGGTGAAGGTGTGAACTTATGCTTCAACTGAAGTAAAAAAAAAAGTAGGAGTATCAATCATGATCTCACACAAAGCTAAAGAAAAAATAGATCTAATTAAAATAAAAAGGAAGGAAATAACATTTTGATAAAAGATAACATTGACAATGAAGTAATATAAATAATAAATGTATATGCACCAAAGGGTATAGCTTCCAAATTTTTTAAAAAAGAGATTAAATGGATTTCTAGGGGTGGAGCCAAGAAGTCAGAGTAATCCAGAGCAGCTATGTGCTAACATGAGACTCCTCTCTGATCAAGATTAAAATATATCATTACAAAAGAAATACAGGAGTGAAATAACAAACAAGGAGACAGAGTGAAACAACCTTGAAGGAAAAAACCCAAAAGGCAGGCAATGAACATCTGGGGCACTGGAGTGAGAGGGGAGCAGACCCAGCAAAAAGCTATAGCAAGGAGGGAAGAGCAATCCAAGAGTGAGCCACATACTTCACATCTGCTGTCCAAGGTTTGGGAACCTATGCCCCAGCCAAATCCAGATCCTGGGACTCTACCTGAGCAAATAGAGGTATAAACCAACCCATACCCCGTGAAATTTCCCCAGGCCAGGGAATTCTAGTCTGGGCTTGGGACAAGAATTTAATAGTACTAAGTACCGATTATTTTGCCTAAATCTCAGGGTAGAACTCCTAGACAGGACAATCAAGGGTTGTCTGATTGGATGAAGTACACAGTGAGACCAACATTTGAGACTAAGCCTGGGGCTAGAATTTGACCAGCCCCTGACCTAAACAAGATCAGAGTAAGATCAAAAGCTTATGCTGAAGCCTGAGGTAAGTCTTTAAGCTGTGAGCATCTCACAGGTCAATTGAATCATCAATGGGAGTGGGGGTCTCAGAGCTCTCAGCCCTCAGATCATCACATCATCCTCTCAAGACTACCTATAATTAGATAGGGGAAATGAGTAAACAACAAAATATAGCACCTACCTCTATAGAATTTTTATGGAGACAAAAAGCAATGTACACACATTGAAGGGGACAGTGAAAGCAAACGGAAAAACATTGAAAATGAAAAAATTGGATTAGACACAGATTCTGAAAAAACTCAAAAAGGACTTCAAAACCCAATTAAGAGAGGCAGAGGAAAGTGAAAAAGAGAAATGAAAGTGCTGCAAGGAGAAAGGAAAGTGATGCAAGAAGACATGGACCAAATGAAAAAGAAGAACCAAAAACTGACAGAGGAAAATCAGAAACTGACCATGTAGAAACTAATGATTTCATGAGAAATCAAGAAACAATAAAGAAAAATCAAAGGTATGAAAAAATATAGAAAAACATGAAAAATCTTAATTAATTAATTAAAAAAAACAGACCTAGAAAATAGATCTAGGAGAGACAATTTGAGAATTACTTGTCTACCTGAAAGCCATGATCAAGAAAAAAATTTGGATATTATATAACAAGAAATTATCAGAGATAACTCTAAAGATCCTCAAACAATAACATAAAATTGAAATTGAAAGAATTCACAGATCACCTCTAGAAAAAAATCCTCAAGTGACAGTTTCCAGGAATATATAGCTAAATTCAAGAGCCACCAAGGCAAGGAAAAATACTTTAAGCAGTCAGAATGAAAACATTTAAATACCATGGATCTATAATCAGGATCACATAGAACCTAGCAGTTTCTACATTAAAGGATCAAAAGGCAAGGAATATGATATTCAGGAAGGTAGAAGATCTTGGATTACAACCCAGTGTCACCTATCTAGCAAAACTGAGTGTATTCTTTCAGGGGGTAAAAATGGAAGTCCAATAAGAGGAATTTCCAAGCATTCCTGAGAAATAAGCCAGACCTAAACAAAAAATTTTAAGTTAAAAAATGAGACACAAGAGAAGCCCCAAAAGATAAATAAGAAAGAGAAAATTTAAGGGACTCATTAAGGTCAAAATGTTTATATGTCAACATGGAAAAAAGATTTCTGTAATTCTCAAAAATTACTCAGTAGAAAATAGAAGGAATTTACACAAAAAGAAGGTGGAAAAGTAAGCTGGTTATGATGAAATGATGTATATGTAAATGTGATGATATAGAATATGTACATATGATATGATATATATTCATATGGATTATACGTTAAAAATCAATCAAGAGATGAAAGAGGGTTGCACTGAGAGAAAAGGGAAGGAGGAGATATAAAGGGTAAGTTATATAACTTAAAGAGGTGTGAAAATCATTATAGAGAGGGGAGGATAAGAATGGTGATGGGCAATGCTTAAACTTTACTTTCATCATAACTGGCTCAGAGAGGGTAAAACAAGTATATTTAGTGGAGTATAGAATTTTATCTTATCCTACTCAGAGAAGTAGAAGTGGAATAAGACAAGGAAAGAGGAAGGTAATTGGAGGGAAGGGGGAGTGGAAGGGTAACAAAAAGCAAAACACTGGTGAGGACAAACAGAGATAAAGGGAATAGAGCAGGATTTAAATGGGATGATACTATGGAGGGCAATACACAATTAGTAATCATAACACTGAATGTGAATGGGTTGAAATCACCCAATAAACATAAGTGAATAGCAGAGAGGATTAAAAATAAGAATCCTACTATCAGAAAGATTATCCACTATGAGCAGGTGGGATTTATACCAAGAATGCAAGGTTTAATATTAGGAAATCCATCCACATAATTGACCATATCAATAATCAAAACAAGAGAGATCACATTAATATCTTAATAGATGCTGAAAAAGCCTTTGACGAAATGCAACACCCATTCCTATTGAAAAAAAAAAACAACAACTAGAAAGTAAAGGAATAGAAGGGCCATTCCTCAAAATAATGAATAATATATACTTAAAACCATGAGCAAGTACCATCTGCAATGTGAACAAGTTAGAAGCCTTTCCAATAAGATAAGGAGTGAAGCAAGGAGGTCCATTATCACCTCTTTTACTTAATATTGTACTAGAAATCATAGCAGTAGCAAATAGAGAAGAAAAAGAAATTGAAGGGATTAAAGTAGGAAGTGAGGAAACTAAACTATCCTCTTTGCAGATGATATGATGACATATGTAAAGAATCCTAGAAAACCAACTAAAAGACTAGTGGAAATAATTAACAGCTTTAGCAAAGTTGCAGATTACAAGATAAACCCACATAAATCATCAACATTTCTGAATATTACCAACAAAATTCAGCAGCAAAAGTTAGAAAGAGCAACTCCATTTAAAATCAACCAATTCAGACAATATAAAATATTTAGGAATCTATCTACCAAGACAAACACAGGAATCATATTAGCATAATGACAAAACACTTTTCACAGTTAAAACTAGATCTAAATAACTGGAAAAACATTAATTCCTCATGCATAGGGCATACTAACATAATAAAAATTACAATCCTACCCCACAAATCTACTCATTCAGTGCCATATAGTTATCAAACCACCAAAATATTTTTTTACAAAATTAGAAAAAACTATAACAAAGTTCACCTAGAAGACCAAAAGATCAAGAATATCAAGGGAAATAATGGGGGGAAGTGTGAATAATGGAGCCTAGCAGTACTAAATCTGATATTGTACTCTAAAGCAGTGGTCACCAAAACAATATGGTACTGGCTAAGAGACAGAAGGGTAGATCAATAAAATAGACTAAGAGTAAATGATCTCAGCAAGTTGGTGTTCGACAAATCCAAAGATCCCAGCTTTTGGGACAAAAACTCACTATTTGACAAAAACTTCTGGAGAAATTGGAAAATTATATGGGAAAAATTACATTTAGATCAATATCTTACATCCTACACCAAGATAAATTCAAAATGAGCAAATGACAAATATAAAAAATAAAATCATAAATAAGTTAGGTGAACATAGAATAGTACACCTGTCAGATCTTTGGGAAGGAAGTGATTTAAGACCAAGCTATACAAAAAAAATTACAAAATGTAAAATGAATGCCTGATTTTATCAATTTAAAAAGGGTTTGTATACAACCAATGCAACCAAAATTACAAGGAAAGCAGCAAACTGGGAAAACATTTTATAACAAAACTCTCTAACAAATGTTTAATTTCCCAAATATATAAGGAACTAAGTCAAATTTACAAAAAATAAGCTATTCCCCAATCAACAAATGATCAAGGGACATGAATAGACAGTTTTCACATGGAGAAATCAAAACTATCCATAAGCACATGAAAGTGTTCTAAATCCCTCCTGATTAGAGAAATTCACATCCAAACAACTCTGAGGTACTACCTTGCACCTAGCAGGAAAGGAAAGTGATAAATTTTGGAGGGGAAGTGGCAAAATTGGTACACTTATATACTGCTGGTGGAGTTGTGAATTGATCCAACCATTCTGGAAGGCAATTTGGAACTAGGTCCAAAGGGCTTTCAAAGACTGTCTGCCCTTTGATCCAGCCATACCAGTGCTGAGTTCATACCCCAGAGAGATATTAAGGAAAAAATACTTGTACCAAAATATTTATAGCCATGCTCTTTGTGGTGGCAAAAAAACTGGAAAATGAGGGGATGCCCTTCAATTAGAGAGTGGCTAAATAAATTGTGGTATATGATGGTGATAGAATATTATTGTGTTGAAAGGAATAATGAACTGGAGGAATTCCATCTGAACTGGAACAACCTCCAAGAATTGCTGCAGAGTGAAAAGAGCAGAATCAGAAGAACATTATACATAGAGACTGATACACTGTGGCATAATCGATTTATAATAGACTTCTCTACTAGCAGCAATGCAATGACCCAGGACAATCCAGAGAAAGAAGGCTATCCACATTCAGAGAAAGAACTATGGGAACAGAAATGCAGAAGAAGAAAAACATATGATCAATCATGTAGTCCAATGAGGATATGATTAGGGTTTTGATGTTAAAGATTACTGCAAATATGAATAACATGGAAATAGGTTTTGAACAATGATACATGTATAACCCAGTGGAACTGCTTGTCAGCTCTGGGAGGGGGAGAAGTAAGGGGTTAGGGGAATCATGAATCATGGAATCATGGAAAATTTTTCAAAAATACATTAAATTTAAATCAAATAGATCTATGGAGAAAAGTGAATTTAGAATAGAAAAGGATTATCCCTTTTTCTCAGCAGTACATGGCACCTACACAGAAATTGACAATATAGTAGTGCATAAAAACTTCATGACCAAAAAGAAAAGCAGAAATAATAGATGCATCCTTTTCATATATTAAATCAATAAAGATTATTATTAATAAGGGTTTATGTAAAGATAAATTTAAAATTAATTGGAAACTAAATAATATAATTTTTAAAAAGACATGGATCAAAGAACCAATTATAGAAGCATCAATAATTTCATTAAAAGAATAACAATGAAGAGACGACATATCAAAATTAATGGGACACAGTCAAAGCCATACTTGAGAAAAAAAATAAAAATATCCAAATGAAGGTCAAATTGGAAATCCTAAAAATCAAAGGAGAAATTAATTAAATTGAAAGAAAATTAATGAGATAATAGATTGAATTTGGCTTCATGGGGTGGGGAACAAATAAAAGAGTGCATTGGTAATTTCCTTTTAAAAAGGAAAGCAAGAGAACCAAATTATCAAAAATGAAAAGAGTGAATTCATCACCAATGAAGAGGAAATTAAAGCTATCATTGGGAGCTATTTTGCCCTAATCATATGACAATAAATCTGATAATCTAAGTGAAATGGACAAGAACCCATTTGGGCAAATGCCCAAAAGAAGGGTAAATTTGTCCCTAAAGAGAGAGCTTTCTGGTTAAGTGTATCTGTGTTTAAGGATAAACTCTCTCCCTGTGAAATATAGTCAAATGTCATGGAAACAGAAAAGGATGATTGTTTTGTCTCTTGTGTGTCTTTGTTTCAAATTGGAACTTAGAACCTCCCAACATATGTTGGAGAGTTAAAAAAAAAGGAAATGCCTTCCTATGAGCTCCATGTCCTTGTGTTTGCATGTCTCTTTTCATTGTGTTTTTTATGTTTGAAATTGGATAGGGAGACATTCTCCTTTGAATGAATTTCCATAATCAGGTTTTTTAAGCCTTTAAGGAAGCAGTCCCTACTACCCTAAAAAAGAAAGGAAGAGTATAATATATACCACGTAACATTTTATGAGCTTAAAGAATTGGAGAAGTCTTAGACATGCTGCTCTAAAGGCTGCCACACAAGTAGTTAGAACTGAATCACCACAAAAGCTGAATGACTACAGCAGCCACATGTAATTCTTCAAGAACCAAATATTTAAGATATGGTGCTTTTACTTTCACATGATATTCTACAGGTTAGATCTTAGGAAAATATAGTGTGTCTGTTTATCCTTTATTTTCTTTTATTTTTCTGAAGATTATGAGTAAATAGAAAATTATTTTTAGAGCAAATAAACTACAGCTTTAAAAGTTTCCATTCTTACAACTGGCAACCATTTCTGGGTAAAATGTTTTCTGTGCTTTGGTTTTTGCATTTTTTAATAACTTTTGAAAATTTTTAATTCTGGAAACATCTCTTGGACTTAGCTTAACTTATATGGGCAGATTTTTCCCCCAGCAGAATTGGGGAAGAATTGCTCCTAAATATATAATGGGAAAAGATCTTTGGGGAAAAATTCTATGTTCAGGGTATAGAACATAGGTGATAGGGTACTTGGGGTGGGGACTGGACTGAAGAAAATTCTGTTCCTGACCAAGGTGGGCACTGGGAAAACTCTTTAGGTGAGATCCAGTAGTTCTCCCATGGAGCTCCACTCCACTCCCCATTTTAAGGACTGGTCAGTACCCAAAAATTAAAGGCATTTGTGAAAGACCTCCAGGTAGGGTACATACATGGGGAAGCCGATAGTCCACAGTATCTTCAATCAGAATTTGTCCTCTATGTGTATGTGCATTTGTGAGTAATAGCCTGCCATTCTTCAGTTAGTGGAGAAGGGGAAGGTATGGGTGTAGCAAAAAGGAAACACCATTATTCCTAACCCTAACCTTTTACTAAAAAAATGATCTCAGGGGCAGCTGGGTAGCTCAGTGGATTGAGAGCCAGTCCTAGTGATGGGAGGTCCTAGGTTCAAATCTAGCCTTAGACATTTCCCATATGTGTGACCCAGGGCAAGTCACTTAACCCCCATTGCCTAGCCCTTACCACTCTTCTGCCTGGGAACCAATACATAGTATTGATTTGAAGACAGAAGGTAAGGGTTTTAAAAAATAATTTAAAAAATGATCTCCAAATTTAGCCTTCATTCTTACTATATAGTAGTTTAATGAATTTTCCTTCTTAGTTAGGCACAGAGACAGCAGAACCAAGAACAAATAGCAAGAACTCAAGTCCTGGTGGAAGAAAGTATTTAGTTTACAGCTTTCCTTTGAGCAACAGTTAGAAGGGAACTTTCCAAAAGCAATTAAACTCCAAGCAAGAGCATTTTTTGGAAGATGTATCTTAAAGAGCTTAGAAAGGAAACTTTAGTAAAGGATTTTTCAAATGGGAGCCAAAAATATCATACCAAAGGGAAGATACTTAGAAAACCTTCTCTCTGCACTTGAAAGACCCTACCACTAAGACTCAGTCAGATAGTTTGATTATCCCTCAAATTCCTCCTCTCACTTTCTCATACTTTTTCATTTCCTCTCCTAACCATGCCAGCTTCTCTGATCTTCCTCCCCACTAGCTCCTTAATACCATCTCCAGATTGCTAGAGTGTATTCACCCCTTTCCTATCCAGTAGTTATTCATTAACAATGGTCTCTTACCCAACAGAACCTCATGATCTTATCAGAAAGGAAAGACGGATGAGGACTATAGCTCCTGATCCTCCCTCCATAAACTTCCTTTTTTTTGTTGAGGGGGAAAATATTTTTAAAACTTTGTAAATTAAAGTTTAGTTGAATTTTAAAACTATTTTGTGGTTGATTAATATTTATTAGTATGACCTCAAGCTCTAATGGAATTCTAGTCTCTGCAGTATCTGATACCAAGGCCACATGTCTCCAGCTACAAAAAAAGTAAGTCATAGATATAGGTTTATTAAAATTTCTCTAGATGCTATCAATTTAGATTGCTAGCTCTTTCCAGATTCTGAAAGTCAAGAAGAAAAAGGAGGAAAGTATCCTTCTAATTTGGAAAATGGTTTATGTGTTAATTTTACTTTCTTTTTAAACTATACCTGAAAAAAGTTAAACCTTTCTCTGTTTCAAACAGGAATACAAGTTATGTCAGGTCTCTTAAAAGATTTTTGTAATTACTGGCACCTTAATGGACTTTTTAGGAGTTCATTCCATAAATTTCTTCACATATATTATATATTTATATAATTAAAAATTGAACAAGTAAGAAGCAAAATTTTCTCCATCCTCTATATCTCTCACCATGGGAACAAATGAAATATTAGAGATGCAATCATATTATTTCCATAAATGATAATAATTTCTTAGCAATTAAATTAGTGAAAAGATGTTACATGAGTGAAAAACTAAAAGATATAACTGGGTAAGTAAAATAATTTTTGGTAATTCATTAAACATCATTTATGTGCTAAAATTCTGATAGCAATTTTAAACAAAACACAAAAAGTCACCTAAGATGAAAAAATTACAGAACTAAAGAAAGCAAAAATGATTTAGAAGGAGAATTAGTGAAAGAAATGACAGATGTAGCATTTATTTTTTCAAAGAATCAGCTCCCCGTTTTATTAGTTCAACCTTTCTTTTACCTTCAATTTCATTAATTTTTCCTTTGATTTTTAGGGTTTCTAATTTAGTTTTTATCTGGTAGTTTTTAATTTATTCTCTTTCTAGTTATTTTTTTTTTAATTTTCATGCCCAATTCATTGACCTCTGTCATTCCTAATTTGTTAATATTTGTACTCAAGGATATAAATTTCCTCAAGCACTGCTTTGGCTATATCCCATAGATTTTGATATGCTGTCACATCACTGTGACTCTCAATTAATAGAATAATTCAATGATTTGTTCTTTGGCTTATTGGTTTTGAATAGATTATTTAACTTCTAATTAATTTTTAATTTATCTCTCCATGCTTATTAATTATAATTTTGTCACATTATGATCTGAAAAAGTTGTATTTATTATTTCTGCTTTTCTACATTTGTTTGCTATTTATAATACCCTAGTACATGGTCAATCTTTTTATATGTACCATGAGCCACTGAAAAGAAGGTATATTACTTTTTATCCCTATTCAATTTTCTCCATATATCTATTAACTCTAATTTTTCTAACATTTCATTCACTTCCCTTCTTTCTTATTTATTTTTGGTTTGATTTATCTAGTTCTGATAGGGAGAAAGTTGATGTCTCCCACTAATATAGTTTTTCAATCTATTTCCTACTTAAGCTCTTTTAGTTTCTCCTTTAAACATATGGATGCTATACCATTTGATGCATATAAGTTGAGTACTGATATTTCTCTATTACCTAATTACCTATACTGCCTTTTATCAAGATGTAATTACCTTACTTATATATTTTAATCAAATCTACTATTACTTTAGCTTTGTTTGAAGTCATGATTGCTACTTCTGCCTTTTTTGTCTCAGTTGAAGTCTAATAGATTCTGTTCTAGTATCTTACATTTACCCAGTGTCTACCTGCCTCAATGGTGTTTCTTATAAAAAACCTATGGTAGGATTCTGGTTTTTAATCTATTCTACTATCTGCTTCCGTTTTATGGGAATGTTCATCCCATTTATATTCACAGTTATGATTATCATTTGTGTATTCCCCTCCATTTTGACTTCTCCCTTTACTCCTGACATTTCTCCTTTTACTCTTTCCCTCCCCTTCAGTGTTTTGCTTTTAGTCAGTTTCCCCTCTTCCCCCTCCCTTTTAATTATAGGGTCTTTTGATTTCCCCCCAACCTCTCCCTACCTTGTATTACTCCCCTCCTACTTCTCAGTAAGATACAATTTTATACCTCAATGAATCTGGCTATTCTTTCCTCTTTGGGCCAATTCCACTGAAAGTAAGATTTAATTATTACTCATCACCACTCTTTTCCTCTTTTTAGTCTTCCCCTTATCACCTCATGAATCTTCATGTGATATAATTTGTCCCATTTTATTTTTCTTTTCCTATTTCTCTAAGTATTATCCTCTTTTTCACTCCATTTTTTGACATATTATCCTAAACAGCTTACTGTCAAACCCTCTATGTATACTTCTATTATGATAATAATAATTGTAGTATGATGTTTAATATTTTGGGGGGGACATGACTTTCAGGTAGTCCAAAATTCTTAAATTGTCTCTCCTTGATCTATTTTTCTTGTCATTTGTTTTTTAACGAGCTATTTCATATTTCATTCTATTTTCCCCTTCATTTGATTTTGTTTTATTGTTTCTTGATGTTTTATGAAGTCATTAATTTCTATTTGCCCAGTTCTAATTTTCAAAGACTGATTTTCTTCTATGACCTTCTAATCCTCCTTTTACATTTAGTCCATTCTTCTTTTCATAATTTTTTTCTTCATTTGACTTTTTTGCCTTTTTCCAGTAGGTTAATTATGGCTTTTAAAACACTGTTTTCTTTCTTTGATTCATATGCCTCTCTTTCCAGATGACCTGTTTTTACTTTCTAAGCTGTTTTCTTTTTCCTATTTTCCTTCAACCTGTCTCATTTGATTTTTTTAATTTCCTTTTGAGCTCTTCCAAAGCCTGAATCTAATTCCTAGGAATTTTTTTTAGGTTTTGTTTGAAATTCTTTGGATCTCATTATCCTCTGTTGGTTCTGTTATTTAGTCCTTATCCTTGTAGAAGTTTTTAAATGTTACCTTCTTTTTTCTGTTGTTTATTCATTTTATCTCCCTTTTTTCCTGTGGACTGTAAGATAGACCTTCTGTTGGCTGGATTATGTCAGTTGAGCTATCTTGCCCTGTGAACAAATCTTCACTTTATCTAGCTGTGTAGGCTGAAGAGACCTAGTCAGATGGCCCCTTTCCCTTCTCCTCCCTGTCAGCTTCTGTCAGAGACTAGGACCTCAAGGTGTGGATCTGAGGTTTGTGGTTGCAGCTATCACCCAGGGATCCCAAGTCAGCCAATGTCTAATTGCAAGTCTCAGTGCAGGGGTATGGGGGGGGAGGAGTTGGGGTTCAGTGAGCACTGTCATGTTTCTCATCTCTACCTCATCCCTTGGAAATCAACTCTCTACCTTTCAAGTTGTATTATGCAGTGTAAAAAATAGACTCGAATACAGGACTACAATCCCCACAAGCCTTAGCTCCACTTCCCCAAAATGCTTTGTAATCTCACGGGAATTCGGAGGTGGGCCAAGATTGAGGAAGGATTTAAGCTGGTGGCAAAGGTTTTTGGTTCTTCTTTTGGACTTCCGTTTTGGAGCAGACGCGTCTCTTCCATGATGTGATGTGAGGTTATCTTGCCTAGGCCTCTGGCCTAGGCACGTGTTTTTTTCTTATTCTGTATTTTCTTTAATCTTTAACCTTTAATAAACCCCTAAAAAATATAATACTCCTTGCAGAGTGAAACTAATTTATACCTGCCATAGTCTCTCCCCAGTCTCCCCTAAAATTTAATCTTTACAGTTGGCGACCTAATGGGGAAAGAAACTCTCATTCTGATTTCTTTTCTGATCTTTAGTTCAGCTTTTAATTTGAACCATATTACTCTGTCTGAATTTTTTTTTACCCTTGCAAAGCTGCTGCTCGTTCAGTTCCAGCCAGTAGATAGCTCATAGGCTCGGTCCAGACCTGTTGCTCAGCCACTTTTGCCTGCGGGCGTTCAGACCCCAATCCAGACCTGTTGCGTTTTGCTGCCCACCTGGCCCCTGGTTGCTAAGTTCTGCCTGTCTGCTTCTCCTACTTCTGCTCCTGGCCTCTCACCTGGTGCCCGAGCTCCCGGCCCTGTTTGTCTGCACTCCGGCTCTGGTCCTGGCCCTGCCAACCCCTGGCGGTTTTTCTCTCGCTCACCTGGCCCACCTAATTCAACCAAGATTGCATCTGGTGACCTGCCTGCCCAACGAACTCTAGCCTTGGAGCAGATTACTCATTTCTATCAGCTGATAACTAACAAACGGTGGCATTGACTCCATGTGGGCGGCCTGGGCTCCACGTGGACTGGGACAGGAGGGGGTACCATATCAGGGGAGAGAGAAGAGAGACTAGAGAGAAGAAACAAACTTTTCAAACAGACTTACTAGCAATGGGCTATTTAAAAGGATACCTTTTGACTGTTCTGGTAATAGCATTGATTTCACCTGTGTGCAACTTTAACTTTGAAGGGGCAGCTGGGTGGCTCAGTGGATTGAGAGCTAGGCCTAGAGATAGGAGGTCCTGGGTTAAAATCTGGCTTCAGATACTTCCCAGCTGTGGGGTCCCGAGCAGATCGCTCAGACCCCAGTGCTTAGCTCTTACCACTCTGCCTTCAGACAATAGGCATTTAAATAGATAAGAACCCAAGGAACCTAAAGACTGGAGGTTGTGATTTTAAGGCATTTCAGACTCCAATGGTTTATAAAAAAATCTCTGTATTCTATTGCATTGTTTTGTTTAAGGTTTAACTTTGTGGTTTTAAGTTCATATGTTACTGGATTCAATATTCTCTTACACTGAAAGTTGATTGAATTTATTTTTAATGTACTGAGTTTTTAAAATTCTGTTGTTTTTCCCCTATAACTGTGCTGAAAAAAATATTATGGAATAAGCCCATATATGAAAAAAAACAGCCTTTCTATTTTTGCCTTTTTAAATTGACATAGATGATGGATGGACTTCAGGAGTGGTTATAATTGTATAACAATCTTGGAAAAATTTAATGTGCTAAATATCTCAAATGATTTTAAGGGTTTTTAAATATGATTTTTGTAATTTTTTTAAACAATCTCTGGTTATTTTGCCTTCCCCTACCACGAGGTAAGGCCCATTCTAGTAGCTGAAGTGAAATTTATGTATAACCCCCAACCTTCCCACATTTCTAAATATGTGGATCGAAGTTGGGCAGTTAATCTCAGGGCATTTGTATCCCTATAAGCCTCCGAAAAAGGAGCATCCCTTTATTTATACTCTTCAGCTCACTACTTTACTTCTACCAGAATGATATATAGATTTCTTGATTATGTTCTTAACCCAAGATGAGTTTTACTTTGTTTAAAAATATGTTTAAATACCAAGGTTGAAAGATTGCTATGTTTGTAAAAATTGTGACAAATGTCCATCAATTCATAGGTTTTAAAAATGTCATACAGCAACTTATGTGAAATATGAAAGTATGTTTGTTTGATATTGTACTTAATTGGGCTATTGAGAATTTTGGGGATTTTGATAACTACATATTTATACTACTGTATTTTTAAAAATGAAAAAATTGTTAACCTTGTTCATTTCATTTGCCTTCTACTCACAGTGGTCATGGCCAGATATTAAGAGGAAATGGATCTCATTTTTGGTGAGAAAGTCTTGTAATCTTTATTTTCTTAGCTGACACAGTATGTTAATGATTATAAGCTATATTTTGGAATTTTTTAAAGACTTTTATTATATTTTTCTTGCATGTGCAATATACTATTTGTTTTTTTATTATTTTTTCTCTCCTTTTTATATTTGAAGCACATGTCACCAGCATTAAGATTTTCTTTAACCTTTTGATTTTTCAGTACTACAAGTTTGAAATACATTTGTCAGAGCATGCCCAAAAAGCTTGTGACTATAAAAACGATGCCACTAATTATTTAAATAAATTATGGGACTTTGCTTAATGATTCTGTCTGATTCCAGGACAAGATATACACACAAGAGCCATTGCACAGAACCAAAGAAAGGCCAATCCAGGATGGATTGATGGACATCTAGGCCAATACAAAGGTCTTGAACCTAGTGTGAAGATTCAAGGTTACTATGTTTATCATTGCTAGACATAGGCTTTCCTTGTGTCCACACTCACTCTGAAGATACTCACAGATGAGTATCCCCAAACTTGGCTCCTACTTGGCTTCTATGATCTGGTCCCTTTCTTTTCTGCCTCTCATAGTGTGGTACCTTTCTGTAGTCCTGGCTGTTGACTGGGTAAATGCATCATTGCTTAGATCATTTTGATTGGGCCCTGATTGAAGGACCTGTTATAGAATTATTTTTC
The DNA here is from genome assembly GCF_027887165.1 of Monodelphis domestica. NCBI lineage: Eukaryota > Metazoa > Chordata > Mammalia > Didelphimorphia > Didelphidae > Monodelphis > Monodelphis domestica. Next base: position 88,461,298 of record NC_077231.1, read on the forward strand.
TTTTTACTTGGAATTTTTACACATAAGACTTTGATAGTCTATATTTTCATCCAGAATTTTTTTCTTTTCTTTTTGATTTTTCTGATATCTTTTTAATTTCTCTTGCCAATTGATTCATATACCTCAGCCATGTATCCCTAAGTGATTCCGTATTTGTCAATCACCCTCTTAATGGGGGCATGTAAAAATATCATTATTTAAATTGCAAAGTTTAAATTCCTTTAAAGAAGAATTTTAGGTAAAGAAGGTGCTACCTCTCTGAATCCAGAACAGAACTGGTGGAGAAGCCACCATGAAGAAGCCTCCAGACCACCAGTTGCACAAAATTGAACTTTGGGTGTGGTTGATTGAACATTTATTTGTATGTATACTTTCATGCCAAAGGGGACTTCCCCCCTAACTGGCTTTTTGTCAATGCGTTTAGCAATTATTGGTTTTGTTTTGTTTTTTCTCATCCTCAAATTATTGTAATCTTTAAATTGATTATGTTTTTATGATCCTTTGGGGAAGCACTTCTTCCCAGAGGATCAAACGGAGGAATGTAAAAAATAGACTCGAATACAGGACTACAATCCCCACAAGCCTTTGCTCCACTTCCCCAAAATGCTTTGTAATCTCATGGGAATTCGGAGGTGGGCCGAGATCAAGGAAGGATTTAAGCTAGTGGCAAAGGTTTTTGGTTCTTCTTTTGGACTTCCGTTTTGGAGCAGATGCGTCTCTTCCGTGATGTGATATGAGGTTATCTTGCCTAGGCCTCTGGCCTAGGCACGTGTTTTTTTCTTATTCTGTATTTTCTTTCATCTTTAACCTTTAATAAACCTCTAAAAAAATATAATACTCCTTGCAGAGAGAAACTAATTTATACCTGCCATAGTCTCTCCCCAGTCTCCCCTAAAATTTAATCTTTACAAGCAGGAGAGTCCTATAACTCCATTTTGTTGAGTTTGGATTCTTGTTTTTTGAAGTGCTTTTAAAAGATTGGCATAGAAGGATGGTCAGAGAAGTTTAGACTTTTTCTGCTCCTAAGCCTCCATCTAGACTCTGGTTTATGTGGATTTGTAAAATGCAAACAATTCCTTGATTTCTAGTGATAGAATTTATATCAGGATGAGTTTAGCATCAAGGAGAGGATGTAAATAAGATTTTATGACCTGGTAAATTTTATTATTACAAAACTAGGCAAAAAAAATTTAGCCCTAAGCTGTAATTAATAAAATTTGCTATTTAGCATGAAATCTTATGGGAATTTTAATTTATATTATTCTATGTCTGATTCCAGGAATGCTCATCAGGTGGTGATATTAAGGCAATGATTTCTTGTGTCCACAGCCCTATGAGGTCATGTCTGTGAAATTCAAGAGAAAAGCTGAAAGAGTGACTTTTTGTCTTACCGAAGGTAGGCCTTCCTTGCCTTGATTTCCCTAGTATAACATTCCTCTTGAATAAAAACTATTTCCACCTGGCTGATTCTGAGCCTGGCTAATGGAATTTGATGGAATTTCTATCAGTGCAATTAGCTGACTCTACAGTTCTTGCCTGAAATTCCTATCAGACTTGGAGGGCATTTTCCTCTTTCTTATATAGCATGACTCTCTTTTTCATTTTGTAACAATTCTCTATAATCAGAATAAGTTATCAATGGGATATATGAACACAATATTAATCCTTATCTAATAGACTAATGCTGAAAAACTTCTAAGCTAAATTATAATTCTTTCAATATTCTAAGACAAGTAGATGAGTGTTTGTACTTGCTATCTACCTATTGTTAATTTTATATTCATGAATAAGGAGGTACTTCAAATATCTGAGTGGTATAGAACTAGTTGTAATATTAGACAATGATCTAAAAATAAAACTATGTTATAATTATGCTGTTTAATAAGGTTATATTAGAAACATTTTTCAGTATTGTGACAGAAGAATTTTGTGTAATAACTTATCCTTGAGAAAAATGATTTATAATCTGTCTTTTGTTATCTCAGACTTAAATTCTACTAAAAATGTGTTATTTGTTGCAAGACTAACACTCAAGTTTAGAATATAGTCTGTATTGGAAGCTGATTACACAAGGGCTTGGAAAAAGTTCTAGGAGAACAAAAGTCTATGAGAACAAAATATCTAGTTTAATTGAACATGATTAATACCTGGATATTGATAATTTATTTGATACAATGTGAGATAATTTCCTCAGCTTTTCAAACCTCATCTCAAGTCTATTGTTACAATAGACAGGTAAAACATCTTTTGGGTAAATTTATGTTATGTAGGCATTAAATTTAGGCATAGAAACCTTTGAAAAAAGGGTTATTATCAATTTGCTCATGCATAGCATAAGATCCTTAGCAGAATCTGTAAGAGTTAAAATAGTTGTGGCATCACAAGTCTGAGAAATTTCAAGATTCACAGAATCTTACCTCCTGGGGGGGAAAATGAGATCAAAGTGAATTATTTAAGTAAATAAGATTTGGGGGGAGCAAAAAAAATTTTTAAGAAAGATTAGGTGATTATATATTTTATGTATATGCATATATGTATGTATGTCAACTGCAATAAGGTATTTAGCATGTTATAACACCGAGTTGTAAAAATCAGTATATTTTAAAATTTTTTAACTAGAGAAGCTAACTCTAAAGGTTAGATCCTCATACATTATTTTGAATTTCATTTTAGTCTGTTATTGGCAGTTTTCCAAAGCAAGTTACCTGGTTAGGAGAGAAGTAAAGAGCAGCCAGAAGTATAAAAAATGTAAATTCTCTAGTGCAGAGGTACATTATTGCACGTTTTTTATATTAATAAGATTAGAATCCTAAAGTTTGAGTTAGTTCTCCCTATATGATCTAGCTATTGGCAATGCAAAATTGTAGAGATGATATAAAATTGTATTGATTATTTTTCAAGAAATTTTAGGGAAGATATAACCAGTGACATGAACCAAGAAAAGCAGATCTGCCAGAGAAACTGTTTTGAGAGTATGATTCCAGAAGGTCAAAAAAGGGGAAGAAGGATGCAATATAAGATATCCCCTGAAATCAGATGACTGCATCACATAAGATTTTGAATCCTTGGATATAGCAGACTGAACAATGGTGTTGGGTCATATATCTCTTTCATATCTTCTTCATGCACCTTTATTTTATTTTATTTGTAAAATCTGTAATTGGTTCCTGGGGGGTGATGTAGGAGAGCTAGTGGGTGAAGAGAATGGCATGTAGATAAGGTGAGGCCCAGCAGGAAGCTGGGGGAGGTTGTTTCTGAGGCTCAGATTTAGAGACAGACTCTGGGTTTTAGGCTTTGGGTTATTAGGCTAGGTAATTCTTTACCTCCTTTTTATATATCCCTCTCTTATTATCTTTATCTTACTATAATAAAGCTATGAGAGCTACTAAAAGTTTTATGACAAGTGTTAATTTCTATAAATGGTGATGACATTTTTTGACTCAGTTTAGTCAAACCCATTCTAGCCATTATAATTGTTAAACCCTCCATGAGATGTACAGTACCTTCAGGTCCTTATGTATCCTAGTGAGCCAATTCTGAAATGTATAGATATCATATCTTGAAAGATACACTTGGGAGACTATGTCACCCAATGAATCAGAGGGGGGGATGAGGAAAATTAATGTTGACTTGTAATATTTCTACATGAAATCTTTCTTAAAACTCAGGTTTTCAAGGAGCTGGCTTTCAAACTAATTTATTCCCAGACCTCATGGGGCTGAATACTTGTATCTTTTGTTACAGGGAGGGTGAAGACCTGTTCCTTATTTATTTGTAAAAATGAACTCTCCTTTGTAATGGAAGTCAGCAAGTTCTAGCTACTGAACTTTGTCCCATTGAAGAGTAAAATGATTCAACCTGGGGAAAAGCTTGTGTGAATGAACAAAGACTCACTTCCCTTGTGATGAAGTAATGTGTTTTTTAAATCTCTTCCATCTTGCTTGGTCTAGCACCCAAAATTGTGCACACCCACACTACACGGGCATGTGCTAGTCAATGAAGACAAATCAGAAATAATTAACTGCCCACCTAGGTTGTCCTAAGCCAAGCTTGAGCCATCACAGGCACGTGTGAGGTACAGGAAGTGAGGTAGAGAACAGCCTCTGGAGTTCGCTCACTTCCTGTGGACAGGCACCAGGTCGTTCTAGGAGCTCGAGCAGGGAGGAGGACCGCAGGCAGCTTTCCTTCTGATTGGTCAGTGAAAGGACTGATTCCCTTCTCTGCCTTGGCCATCCAAGGCCTAAACTCCCTCTTTCTCTGCCAGAAGTTTGAGTTAACCTCTTTCCTTGTCCCCTTCTTTCCTTCTCTCCCTCTCCTTTCTTACTCCCGTTGTAATTAAACAGCCATAAAAGTATTCTGACTTAAGTGTTTCATTTAGGAATTTCATAAGTAAATTCCTTGGTGACCTTAAATTAATATATGTATTCATATGTATTAATATATGTATATTATATATATATGTCTTTTAAAGTGATTTCAATATCACAGTTATGAGGGAGAAGTTAAGTATCTATATATCCACCTACTGCTTTGATATAGCCACCACTGGGAACTATCAGGGAAGGTCCTAAGGCCAAGCTGTCAGGTCAAACAGAAAGAGAATACAGCTCCCTTTATTAGCAAAAAGTACAACTAATTCACTCTCTTTTTTGAGAAAGAAGGCTGGTGAAAAGATCTATTCTTCATTAATGGGAATTACATGCTCCCCCATTAATAAGTAATATTGTTATCAGAGAAATTGCCTCATATTCTTTATTGGTTAAAATCTGATCACTACAGAAGGCAGACACTAAACCTGGAGTCAAGAAGAACTGAGTTCAAATCTTCCCTTAGATATCTAAAAGCTTTGTGATTCTGGGTAAATCACTTAACCTCACTTCCCTCATCTACCAAATATGGGTAACAGAAGGACCTACTTCCCAGGGTTGTTGTGAGGATAAAATTAAATTATATTTGTAAAGAGCTATGTAAATACTAATTATTTTTATTATGTTAATAGGGAATCAACCCATGTCTTCCTGATTCAAAGGCTGCTACTACATGTTGTGGAGTTAAGCATTAACACATAAAATAAAGTCCTTTCTCCCCCTCTAAAAGAAAAGATGATCTCATACACAAATGAATACATTTAAAAGTTGAAAATTTCACTTAAATTGTAGCAAAAAGTCCTGGGATAGATATGTAAGCATACTAAGTAATCAAGTTCAGTGCATCTCATATAAGGAGTCCATAGCAAAACACGTGTACATGCTATGCAAACACACAGGTGTTAATCCCATATTAAATAATCGACAAAATTACAGGTAATTTCTAATCTTAACTTGAACTAATTATTTTGGTCCCTAAACTCTTACATCACAGTCTAATTATTCTGAACATGTTAAAGAATTTTTCCAATATACATATTTAAATAACTATAAACAGGCAGATGACAAAATCAAATATTTATGAGTTATGTAAAAGATGGTTTTGAGTATAATCTTTGTGGGGGGGAAAGGCCCCTACCCCCTTATACTTGATTGGATTTGAGAGATAGTGATAGGTTTAAGATAATCAGCATTGTGATTCCAAAGTGATTAGTAGAAATTCCATTATGATCTTAATACAATCAGTAAAATTCATAAGATTTACAAAGCTTTCTAACTTAAGCATAAAAACTGCTTCTAGCGGGCTATCTAACCCCTTCCAAAGTCTGTACTTCCCTTTATCATAAGATGCTGACTATCTGAATCTCATGTCCCAATATGGCACAAACATCACGCCCCTTTCCTGTTTAGAAATAGTCATCTCTTCCCCTAGATCAGACGAGAGAGAAGTAACGGTCATTTGACTTGACTAAGTCATTAGTCTAATGACTAATGTGGGCTTTCTGAATGAACTAACCAATCAGCTTTGTAATTGGGTAATTGTTTCTAAAATAAGGTCTATATGAGGTTATGTCTTGTGATCTTATACGGAAGTATTCATTTTGTTATAAAAACCAGGTCTCAGCCTCTGAGCATCGTCTGTTGCTGCAGTCCAGCAATGTAATACATGCAAGAGAACACTTTTATTGAGGGACTTGGCCCTCTTCCAATAAAGTCTAACTTTCTACCTTGACTTGGAGAAATTTGGCTTTTTGACTTTATTTACCTAAATTATCTATATGGACTCTGTGGATTTCTATTTCACAACATCTCTGAGGGGTTTTGCCATGAGAGAAAGAAAGGTTGGAATCACTATAGCAACACCAATCCAGGTCCTCCAGGCTCGAGCCCAGAATGATTTAGCCCCACAGGATAAAGCATTCAAGTTCCATTTGATTTCAGGTAAGAATAGTATACACAGCCAAGTATATGACAGTAGACTGAGAAGGATGATAATGTGTCTTTCTCAGTAGGGTATTATTAGCTCCCTGTCTTGCACCCCAATATTTTCAGGACCTCAGTTAAGAGTTAGTATTTTCCCTCAGAATAAGACTGACCTCCCTCCAATAAAACATGCAGCTTGTCTGTCGCATATTCTGTGACCTTGAGGAAGCTTAGCTGGCAGGCTTCCGTCCTGGAGAAGCCAGGACAGAGTAGCTGATAACAAGGAAGCCCGAGAAACAAATGCTCCCCATCCAAGGATGATGTACAACTTGGTAACATAGCGTCATGGGATGAAATTTGTGCATGATTCCCCAATATACATTGATTAGTATTAGTCACCAAAGAAGGGCAACTTCCTATAGAAAGAGTGAAGTTAGGTGCCCTCCACTGGGAGAGATCAATCTCTCCTTTGGAAGAGTAGAAGAAAACTGCTCCCCCAGCAGCTTGGTACACATATATTAACATAGACCTTTAATAGACTCCTTTTCAAAAGGGGCTGAGAGTCTACCTGTCCTCCTCTTCCCATGGAAGAAGTTTAGGGGTGTCCTAATTCCTATGAGAGAAATCTCAAAATTTACAATCTTGACTACATGTCCTGAGAAATGTGGCGATGCCATAGTACCGAGGCGTGTTTCCAAGAGTGTTTCAGTCTGAATTGTTGCAATATGACAAATGCTTGGACAGGCTTAAAACCCCGACTCTGCTGAAAAAAAGGCCACCCTGAGGAATATTCTCACGTGCTTGGAAACATCAGAAGCAGTGGGGATGAATAAGGCTAGAAGGAGGTGGGTGTACAGGTGATGGGAAAGTGGAGAGTGCATTGTTGGAACTCTATAACGCCTGAGCCAACTTAGGCATCGATGGCCAGTGTTTCTGAGAGCCCAGACTGTGGAGCCACTCTCCCTCTCCCTATGGCCCCTGCTTTGTGAGAAGACTGTGTAGACCCAGGTAGTATTGCCTCACCCTTGAGTCCCCCCTTGTGAAGATGCCGCCTAGACCCAGACCGTGTTCTTCACTCTATGCTCCCCACAACTCTGAATAAAGCCATGTGAACTCTGCCAGCATCGAGTCTCCTGTCTGCTCTTTGGGGTGATTTGGGGGGGTACATGCCCCCCAATTTCACTCCACACATAGCTTTGCAACTTTTTAATCCCTGAGAATGTTAGAATAGCCTTTTATATATATTTTTATCACTGCTTCTCCAATCTACAGGTATAGCCTAGAAAATCACGAGTTTGAGAAAGAAGGGAAAAGGGAGATGGAGGAAAGCTAACTCTTGTTGAGGTTTTGATTGTCACACACTCAGAGACTGGAACATTGAGGGAACCTTGCATCAGGAGTATTATAAAACATCTGTTTTACATGTAGAGGCTTGCTTTTTGTCACTAGGACACTTGCTGTTCATGGCATTTGTCAGTTAGGTAATCTACCAGGCATTCTCTATCCAAAGCCAGGGGATGCCCCCTTTAAGAAGATAAAATAAAGCCTGTCTTGTACTTCAGTTGCCTGGCTCCAGAGTATTATTAGTGAGAGGGGGTCCACTGTTTGAGACCTCCATCCCACACAATACCATACGCCATCTAAGAATTAACCAAGTGGGGAGATTTCTGGTATGAGAAACTGAGACTTCCCACTTACCTGTTCCCACTGGCCTTAGACCTTCGGATGCCACTCCCACTGAACTGCAGTCACTTTTCTTGAAGCCATGAAACATTGGCTCAAGGGCCCAACAAACCCCAAAATGAAGTCCAAATTCATTTTGGAAAGATGGTGGAACAGGACAGAGGGTGACCTCTCTCTCCAGATTCCCGTCTACATCACTAAAAATAATGCCTCTGAATGAACTTTAAAGCCACAAAAAAACAGTAAAGAGATGGAAGAGACATAATTGTCCAACATAAGACTAATTTGGAAGAATCTGGTAAGGCTCTAAATACTTGTCTAACAACTGAATAAAGAGACTATAGATCTGGAGACAGTTTTGTAGGCCTCCTCTCCACAGGCTATAGATCTGGAGACAGTTCTGTAGGCCTCAAAAATCTATAGATACCTGGAGACAGTTCTGTAGGTCTCCTCTCCACAGGCTATAGATCTGGATACAGTTCTGTAGGCCTCAAAAGTCTATAGATACCTGGAGACAGTTCTGTAGGTCTCCTCTCCACAGGCTATAGATCTGGAGACAGTTCTGTAGGCCTCTTCTCCACAGGCTATAGATCTGGAGACAGTTCTGTAGGCCTCAAAAGTCTATAGATACCTGGAGACAGTTCTGTAGGTCTCCTCTCCACAGGCTATAGATCTGGAGACAGTTTTATAGGCCTCCTCTCCATAGGCTATAGATCTGGAGACAGTTTTGTAGGCCTCAATAGTCTATAGATACCTGGAGACAGTTCTGTAGGCTTCCTCTCCACAGGCTATAGATCTGGAGACAGTTCTGTAGGCCTCAATAGTCTATAGATACCTGGAGACAGTTCTGTAGGCTTCCTCTCCACAGGCTATAGATCTGGAAACAGTTTTGTTGGCCTCAATAGTCTATAGATACCTGGAGACAGTTCTGTAGGTCTCCTCTCCACAGGCTATAGATCTGGAGACAATTCTGTAGGCTTCCTCTCCACAAGCTATAGATCTGGAGACAGTTTTGTTGGCCTCAATAGTCTATAGATACCTGGAGACAGTTCTGTAGGTCTCCTCTCCACAGGCTGTAGATCTGGAGACAGTTCTGTAGGCCTCTTCTCTACAAGCTATAGATCTGGAGACAGTTCTGTAGGCCTCCTCTCTACAAGCTATAGATCTGGAGACAGTTTTGTAGGCCTCAATAGTCTATAGATACCTGGAGACAGTTCTGTAGGCCTCCTCTCTACAGGCTATAGATCTGGAGACAGTTCTGTAGGCCTCCTCTCTACAAGCTATAGATCTGGAGACAGTTTTGTAGGCCTCAATAGTCTATAGATACCTGGAGACAGTTCTGTAGGTCTCCTCTCCACAGGCTGTAGATCTGGAGACAGTTCTGTAGGCCTCCTCTCCACAGGCTATAGATCTGGAGACAGTTCTGTAGGCCTCCTCTCTACAAGCTATAGATCTGGAGACAGTTCTGTAGGCCTCCTCTCTACAAGCTATAGATCTGGAGACAGTTCTGTAGGCCTCATCCACAAGCTATAGATCTGGAGACAGTTCTGTAGGCCTCATCCACAAGCTATAGATCTGGAGACAGTTTTGTAGGCCTCAATAGTCTATAGATACCTGGAGACAGTTCTGTAGGCCTCCTCTCTACAAGCTATAGATCTGGAGACAGTTCTGTAGGCCTCCTCTCTACAAGCTATAGATCTGGAGACAGTTTTGTAGGCCTCAATAGTCTATAGATACCTGGAGACAGTTCTGTAGGTCTCCTCTCCACAGGCTGTAGATCTGGAGACAGTTCTGTAGGCCTCCTCTCTACAAGCTATAGATCTGGAGACAGTTTTGTAGGCCTCAATAGTCTATAGATACCTGGAGACAGTTCTGTAGGTCTCCTCTCCACAGGCTGTAGATCTGGAGACAGTTTTGTAGGCCTCATCCACAAGCTATAAATCTAAAGACAGTTGTGTAGGCCTCAGTCACAGTTTCAGAATCTCCTACCAACTGACCGTGGGGGTTGGGCGGTTGACCCATAGGAGATCGTGGGGCCCGGGTGGGCTGACTTGACACTAGTCTTGAGCTAAGGAGGAAGAAGAGTGAACATGCACATGCCCAATGAATGTGGTTGAAGGGAGGTGAGAACTCTGGCAGAAATGTGTTCCTGATTTTAACTCTAGTTCAGAGAGGAAAAGGATGTTTATAAACTGAAGAAAACAAAGCGGGCAAGAGGGTTGAAAGTGATAGTCTTGCTGGGGTCTCTGTTATGTGGGGGCAGAGGGTTACTAATGGTGGACTTCCCCCACAGAACAAAAGTACAACTGTAGAGCCAGAGAAAAAAAATGCAAAAATGGAAGCTTTATTTGCTTTTGGGCAAAAGGGGCATTCCCCAACTTGGGAGCTCAAGGAATGTGGAGGTATCAGGCTTAAGACCACCAATTTACAGAACCCACAATTACAAATTCTCCCTCTTATGTCTCTCCCCCCTGCCCCCAGCATTCTCTTGGATCAGTCATATTCCAGTGAATTGGAACTCTGTCTCCTAAAGTGAAAGTTTGAAGAAGAGCCAGCTAGGTCAGAAGTGTTACAATGTATGCATATACAATGGAACAAGTACATCTTTGTACCAAAGGATATAAAGGATTTCTCCTGGAGAAAAGACTCCTTTTGTCCATCTTCTGGAGACTTATGTCCGCACTAAATCAGCCAGGGCCTTTGGAGTCAAGTGCCTTTGACATTTAAATTAGGTAGGCAAAAGGGGTGAGAGGTTTATAAAAGGGTTTGTTTAGAGAAATGTGGTATTTTTTCATTTAATGAGGGCTTAAGGATAAATTCTAACCTCTGAGCACTAATTACCAGCAAGGTTCTTAAAATTATTGGGGTGCAGGCTTAAAGAAAAAACTTAAGGAAAGTCTTAAAACACTCCTTATGAGAAAGACATTCTGTCCCACTCACTGTAATGTTGAAATTAGAAGAACCAAGAGGTCAAAGAAACCCCAGAGAGCTCAGGAAAAAAAAAATTAAACCATGAGACATCTCTCTCTCTCTCTCTCTCTCTCTCTCTCTCTCTCTCTCTCTCTCTCTCTCTCTCTCTCTCACACACACACACACACACACACACACACACACACACACACACACACCCACACGGAGAAGAGCCTGACACTAACAAAATAGTTAATTAAAAAATAGGCCACTAAAATATTTAATAAGTGTAGCAGTCCAGCCCATAGGTATTGTGGAGAGACAAGGATTGTGAGTGAGCACATGGCCATTCTGTGCATGGCAATGAACTCTATTCCCAGCGTGGCTGAAGTTAGGGCGCGAAACCTTGCTTCCCTTTGTCTCACTCACCTGAGGATAATAACCCCACCTTCACCTTGTCATAATTTGCAATTATCCAATGGCAATACACTATGTAACTCATCTATATGTATTGAGGCATCATGTAACTTATCAATATGTATTGAGTTCATTTGCATATCAAAGAGAATAAAAGAAAGGGACGCAGCCAGCTCCTCCCACTTCAAGGACATCCACAGGTTTGCCCTAAAGACCAACTTCTCCCCTTTCTCTCTCCTCTTTTTCTTTCCTGAGGCCTGGCCCTTCGGTCAGGTCCCTCTCTCTCTCTCTGTCTCTCTCTTTTCCAATGCTAATACCTAGCATTGTCTAACTCTTTCAGTCTCTAATCTCTCTCTCTACCGAGCTAGTATTATCCTCTGACCAGTGCAGTGTTGAATTGGGATCACTGGATGGGAATAGCCTTAAAAGTAACGTCCAGACTTCCGGGTCAAGATGGCAGCTTAGAGAAAGCTAAAGTTCAGATCTCCGGAAACCCTTCCCTACTGATCTTAAACTATATGCTCCTAGGGTGCCAAAATTCAAAACGATCAACAGCATAGACCCTGGGAATCCTCCTCCTGGACCTGGACCTGGATCAAAAGGTACGGCCCCCCTCAAAAGCCAGAACCCGAGATCACTCGGACCTAAGGGGTAGGAGCACAGAGTCCAAGGCTCCGGGAAGCCGCAGCCCCTCCCCCCTCAGAGATCAGGGTCATCTGAAACAACAGTAACCCTCAGGGCCTTCTATCTGAGTCCCAGTGAAAGTCACTGCCCTCGGAGCTCCAGAAAGCCACAGCCCCTCCCCCCCCACCCCCCCACCCCCGCAGAGAGCAGGGTCTTCTGAAACAACAGCAACCCTCAGGGCCAGCAAGACAGCCTCAGGGCCAGCTATTCTGAAGGCAACTTCCGGAAAGCAACCCAACCCAGTGGAGGGGGCACCCAAACAGCAGGGAAACAGAGAGAGCTGGGGGAGAGTGTAACCCCCTGGCCAGATCCTTCCATTCCAGGTCCAGTGAAAGTCACTGCCTTAAGGCGTACTCAGTTTAACCCAGGGAAAGCTCATAGAATGGACAATCAGCCCAGGACTAAAGCCTCTGAACACCAGACAGAGATAAGAAAAGCTAATCCTCCCCATTCAGAGATGTCAAACTCCATAGAAGCACAGAAGCCCCCAAACCCCAAGAAAACTAAGAAGAAAGGGGCAACTTTGGACACATTCTACGGAGCCAAAATACAAAATACAGAGGAGGTAGAAGACGATACACAAGAAAATGCTCCAAAACCTTCCAAAGGAAATGGAAACTCTCCACAAACCCATGAAGAATTTGAATCAGAAATGACCAAAAAGATGGAAGCCTTCTGGGAGGAAAAGTGGGAAATAATGCAAAAGAAATTCACGCATCTACAAAACCGGTGTGACCAAACTGAAAAGGAAAACCAGGCTTTAAAGGCCAGAATCAGGCAACTGGAAGACAACGATCGGGTAAAAGAGCAAGAATTAATAAAGCAAAACCAAAATACCAAGAAATTAGAAGAGAACATAAAATATCTCACCGACAAGGTGACAGATCTGGAAAATAGAGGGAGAAGAGATAATTTAAGAATAATTGGACTTCCAGAAAAGCCAGAAATAAACGCCAAACTCGACATTGTGATACAAGATATAATCAAAGAAAATTGCCCAGAGATTCTAGAACAAGGGGGCAATACAGCCACTGACAGAGCTCACAGGACACCTTCTACACTAAACCCCCAAAAGACAACTCCCAGGAATGTAATTGCCAAATTCCAAAGCTCTCAAACAAAAGAAAAAATCCTACAGGAAGCCAGAAAAAGACAATTTAGATATAAAGGAATGCCAATCAGGGTCACACAAGACCTTGCAAGTTCTACTCTGAATTATTGTAAGGCATGGAACATGATCTTCAGAAAGGCAAGAGAGCTGGGTCTTCAACCAAGAATCAGCTACCCAGCAAAACTGACTATATACTTCCAAGGGAAAGTATGGGCATTCAACAAAATAGAAGATTTCCAAGTTTTTGCAAAGAAAAGACCAGAGCTCTGTGGAAAGTTTGATAGCGAAAAACAAAGAGCAAGGAATACCTGAAAAGGTAAATATTAAGGAAAGGGGAAAGGAGAAAAATGTTATCTTCTTTTATTCAAACTCTCTTCTATAAGGGCTACATTTATATCAATCTATGTATACTAACATGTGGGGAAAATGTAATGTATAAATAGGGGGTAAAGAAAGACCAAATAGAATAATCTTTCTCACACAAAGATTCACATGGGAAGGGGAGGGGAAGAAAACTCCTATAAGAAGGAGAGGAAGAGAGGGTTTTTTACTTAAACCTTAATCTCAGGGATATCAACTCTGAGAGATAAAAACATCCAGATCCATTGGGATCTTGAATTCTATCTTACATAACAAGGGTAGGGAGAAGGGAAAACCAAGGGGGATAGGGGGAGAGGGAAAACAAAAAGGGAGGGAAAGAGAGGGGGGAGGGGGAGGGAACAAAAATGGGAGGGACTAAAAAGAGAAACATCAAGGGAGAGGACAAGGGGGACTGATTCAAAGTAAATCACTGGACTAAAAGGTAGAGCCTAAGAAGAAAAGGTTAGAATTAGGGAAGGATATCAAAATGCCAGGGAGTCCACAAATGACAATCATAACTTTGAACGTGAATGGGATGAACTCACCCATAAAACGTAGACGAATAGCAGAATGGATTAGAATCCAAAACCCTACCATATGTTGTCTTCAAGAAACACACATGAGGCGGGTAGACACCCACAAGGTCAGAATTAAAGGATGGAATAAGACCTTCTGGGCCTCAACTGACAGAAAGAAGGCAGGAGTGGTAATCATGATATCTGATAAAGCCAAAGCAAAAATAGACCTGATCAAAAGGGACAGGGAAGGTAATTATATTTTCTTAAAAGGGACTTTAGACAATGAGGAAATATCATTAATCAACATGTATGCACCAAATAATATAGCACCCAAATTTCTAATGGAGAAACTAGGAGAATTGAAGGAAGAAATAGACAGTAAAACCATATTAGTGGGAGACTTAAACCAACCATTATCAAATTTAGATAAATCAAATCAAAAAATAAATAAGAAAGAGATAAAAGAAGTGAATGAAATCTTAGAAAAATTAGAATTAATAGACATATGGAGAAAAATAAATAGGGATAAAAAGGAATACACTTTCTCAGCACCACATGGCACATTCACAAAAACTGACCATACATTAGGTCACAGAAACATAGCACACAAATGCAGAAAAGCAGAAATAATGAATGCAGCCTTCTCAGATCACAAGGCAATATAAATAATGATTAGTAATGGTACATGGAAAACCAAATCCAAAACTAATTGGAATTTAAACAATATGATACTCCAAAATCGTTTAAAGAAATCATAGAAACAATTAATAATTTCATCGAGGAAAATGACAATGGCGAGACATCCTTTCAAACTTTTTGGGATGCAGCCAAAGCGGTAATCAGAGGTAAATTCATATCCCTGAATGCTTATATTAACAAACTAGGGAGAGCAGAGATCAATCAATTGGAAATGCAAATGAAAAAACTCGAAAGCGATCAAATTAAAAACTCCCAGCAGAAAAGCAAACTAGAAATCCTAAAAATTAAAGGAGAAATTAATAAAATTTAAAGTGATAGAACTATTGATTTAATAAATAAGACAAGAAGCTGGTACTTTGAAAAAACAAACAAAATCGACAAAGTACTGGTCAATCTAATTAAAAAAAGGAAGGAAGAAAAGCAAATTAACAGCATCAAAGATGAAAAGGAGGACATCACCTCCAACGAAGAGGAAATTAAGGCAATCATTAAAAATTACTTTGCCCAATTATATGGCAATAAATACCCAATTTAGGTGACATGGATGAATATATACAAAAATACAAACTGCCTAGACTAACAGAAGAAGAAATAGAATTCTTAAATAATCCCATATCAGAAAATGAAATCCAACAAGCCATCAAAGAACTCCCTAAGAAAAAATCCCCAGGGCCTCATGGATTCACCAGTGAATTCTATCAAACATTCAGAGAACAGTTAGTCCCAGTACTATACAAACTATTTGACATAATAAGCAAAGAGGGAGTTCTACCAAACTCCTTTTACAACACAAACATGGTACTGATTCCAAAACCAGGCAGGTCAAAAACAGAGAAAGAAAACTATAGACCAATCTCCCTAATGAATATAGATGCAAAAATCTTAAATAGGATACTAGCAAAAAGACTCCAGCAAGTGATCAGAAGGATCATCCACCATGATCAAGTAGGATTTATACCAGGGATGCAGGGCTGGTTCAATATTAGGAAAACCATCCACATAATTGACCACATCAACAAGCAAACCAACAAGAACCACATGATTATCTCAATAGACGCAGAAAAAGCCTTTGATAAAATATAACACCCATTCCTATTAAAAACACTAGAAAGCATAGGAATAGAAGGGTCATTCCTAAAAATAATAAACAGTATATATCTAAAACCATCAGCTAATATCATCTACAATGGGGATAAACTAGACGCATTCCCAATAAGGTCAGGAGTGAAACAAGGATGCCCATTATCACCTCTACTATTTGACATTATACTAGAAACACTAGCAGCAGCAATGAGAGAAGAAAAAGAAATTGAAGGCATCAAAATAGGCAAGGAGGAGACCAAGTTATCACTCTTTGCAGATGACATGATGGTCTACTTAAAGAATCCTAGAGATTCAACCAAAAAGCTAATTGAAATAATCAGCAACTTTAGCAAAGTTGCAGGATACAAAATAAACCCACATAAATCATCAGCTTTTCTATATATCTCCATCACAGCCCAGCAGCAAAAACTAGAAAGAGAAATCCCATTCAAAAACACCTTAGACAAAATAAAATACCTAGGAATCTACCTCCCGAGAAAAACACAGGAACTATATGAACACAACTACAAAACACTCTCCACACAACTAAAACTAGACTTGAGCAATTGGAAAAACATTAACTGCTCATGGATAGGACGAGCCAATATAATAAAAATGACCATCCTACCCAAACTTATTTATCTATCTACTGTCATACCCATTGAACTACCAAAATACGTCTTCACTGATTTAGAAAAAACCATAACAAAATTCATTTGGAACAACAAAAGATCAAGGATATCCAGGGAAATAATGAAAAAAAAAAACACATATGATGGGGGCCTTGCAGTCCCTGACCTTAAACTATATTACAAAGCAGCAGTCATCAAAACAATTTGATACTGGCTAAGAAACAGAAAGGAAGATCAGTGGAATAGACTGGGGGAAAGTGACCTCAGCAAGACAGTATACGATAAACCCAAAGATCCCAGATTTTGGGACAAAAATCCACTATTCAATAAAAACTGCTGGGAAAATTGGAAGACAGTGTGGGAGAGACTAGGAATAGATCAACACCTCACACCCTACACCAAGATAAATTCAAAATGGGTGAGTGACTTAAACATAAAGAAGGAAACCATAAGTAAATTGGGTAAACACAGAATAGTATACATGTCAGACCTTTGGGAGGGGAAAGGCTTTAAAACCAAGCAAGACATAGAAAGAATCACAAAATGTAAAATAAATAATTTTGACTACATCAAATTAAAAAGCTTTTGCACAAACAAAACCAATGTAACTAAAATCAGAAGGGAAACAACAAACTGTGAAAAAATCTTCATAGAAACCTCTGACAAAGGTTTAATTACTCAAATTTATAAAGAGCTAAATCAACTGTTCAAAAAATCAAGCCATTCTCCAATTGATAAATGGGCAAGGCACATGGATAGGCAGTTCTCAGAGAAAGAAATCAAAACTATTAATAAGCACATGAAGAAGTGTTCTAAATCTCTGATAATCAGAGAGATGCAAATCAAAACAACTCTGAGATATCACCTCACACCTAGCAGATTGGCTAACATGATAGCAAAGGAAAGTAATGAATGCTGGAGGGGATGTGGCAAAGTAGGGACATTGATTCATTGCTGGTGGAGTTGTGAACTAATCCAACCATTCTGGAGGGCAATTTGGAACTATGCCCAAAGGGCGACAAAAGAATATCTACCCTTTGACCCAGCCATAGCACTGCTAGGTCTGTACCCCAAAGAGATAATGGACAAAAAGACTTATACAAAAATATTCATAGCTGCGCTCTTTGTGGTGGCCAAAAACTGGAAAACGAGGGGATGCCCATCAATTGGGGAATGGCTGAGCAAATTGTGGTATATGTTGGTGATGGAATACTATTGTGCTGAAAGGAATAATAAAGTGGAGGAGTTCCATGGAGACTGCAACAACCTCCAGGAAGTAATGCAGAGCGAGAGGAGCAGAACCAGGAGAACATTGTACACAGAGACTAATACACTGTGGTATAATCGAACGTAATGGACTTCTCCATTAGTGGCGGTGTAATGTCCTTGAACAATTTGCAGGGATCTAGGAGAAAAAAAACACCATTCATAAGCAGAGGACAAAAGGTGGAAGTAGAAACACCGAGGAAAAGCAACTGCTTTTCCAATACAGTGGTTGAGGGGACAATGCAGAGGAGAGACTGTAAATGAACACTCTAATGCAAATATTATCAACATAGCAATGGGTTCAAATCAAGAAAACATGTAATGCCCAGTGGATTTACGCGTCGGCTATGGGGGTTCGGGGGAGGAAAAGAAAATGATCTATGTCTTTAATGAATAATGCTTGGAAATGATCAAATAAAATATTAAAAAAAAAGTAACGTCCAGTGGTCGGAGCATGGCTGTGGCTCCGAATAATAATAATAATTGATTACTGATTCATGACTAATATCTCAAAGGTCGGCTCTTTCACGCCCTTCGCAGGATTCACAAACTTCTATCCCTTTTCTATTTTCCTACCATAAAGCTTCTCGCTGGCCGGGAGGCTTTAATAAGTGAGTATGTAAAAGAGAACACAACAATAGATAACTGTTTTAGAAAGAAAGAAGATAAAGGTTCAAATTTAGAAGACAATGAAATTAAAACATCCACTTCTAAAAGAAAAATGTAAAATAGACACAAATCCAAAAAGAGTTCTTAGAAGAGCTTCAAAAAAATGAGAGAAGTTGAGAAAAAAACATAAAGTCAAAGAAGAAAATCAGTTACAAAAGGTCACTCACCAAGGAAAATAACTCATTGAAAATTAGAATTGGGTAAAGGGAAATGGACAACTTCTTAAGACAACAAGAAATAATCAAACAAAACAGAAGAGAATGTGAAACATCTTATTACAAAAACAACTATCTGGAAAAGAGATTGAGTAGAGGTGTGTAAGGGAAGTTCATCCCCTCCCCCTCCTGGGTTGCTGAACTGGTCCTTCAACTTTTTTACATGCTAAGTGAGACTTACATGCTGAATGTCAATAAAAGAAAGGGGGCAGGGCCCACCTGGGCTTTTTGTACAAACTTGGGGAGAGAGCAGTCAGGTAACAGGGAAGAGGAAGGGACTGGCAGTCTAGGCAATGTGTGGTTGGAAGACTTATAGAGTAAGAAAGAGATTTAACTCTGTGCTGATCTACCGTTCCTATTAATAAAATTTATAAAATTAATAACTGGGTAGATATATTAATTTTCACTTATAACAGAGGCAATACAAGATTATTCTTAAACTACCTGAAAGTTTTGATGAAAAAAAGGGTTTAGACTACTATACTTCAAGAAATTATTAAATAAAACTGCCCTGATGTTTTGCAACTAGAAGGTAAAGTACAACTTAAAAGAATCCACCAATTGCTACCTCTAAGAGACTCTAATAAGAAAACTCACAAGCACATTATACCTAAGTTTTGTAATACTCAAGTTAGAGAGAATATGCTATAAACAACTAGAAGTAAACTACTTAAATACTGTGAAGCTACATTCAAGGTACAATAATATTTAGCAATTTCTACATGAAAACAATGAAGAATGTGGAATATAATATTTCAGAGAGCAAAGAATCTGGTTTTATAACCAAGAATAACATACCTAGCAAAGCTGAGTATCATTGTAAAAAAAGTCATTTAACAAAATGTAAATTTTTCAGATATTAATAGAATTGAACAGAAAAATTGATCAACAAAAGGATGAGAAGGAAAAAAACACCAATTACAAAGGAATTAATGAGGTCAAACTATTTCTCATATGGGAAAAAGCTATACACAAACCTTATTAATGATTTCATTAATTGGGTAGTTAAAAGATAATTAGAAGCTTCAAGGTCAAGTTGAGGATAATGGAATTAGTAAAAAAAAAAACACTAGATGGAGAGGGATAACAGAATAATTATCTCATAAAAGAGACATAAAAAGAAATGTTACAGTGAAGGCAAGGAGATGTAGAACTGATAATGTTAGTACCTTATTCCCATCAGGTAAAAAGAAGAAATAATACAAATATATGAAAGTATAAAATATTTCTTAACTTATAAGGAGATAAGGTGATCAATAAAAATATGTGACTTTTAGAAGGGTGTATAGGATAAGGAAAGGAATACTAGAGGTAGATAAAGGGGTAATGGAGGGGATAATAGAGGATATTCATTCTAAGAAATATAACGCTAATGTAGCCAACAATAGAAAGTAGAAAATGAGGAGAAATGAATTTAAAGACAGTTTCTCCAACAGAGGTCTAATATCTAAAATATAAAAAAAAACTTTGTCAAGTTTCTAAGAATCAGAACCATTCCCCAAATGATAAATAAATGGTCAAAAAATAGGAAAAGTTTTTGGATGAAGTCATCAAAATTATATATAACAATATGAAAAAAGTTCTAGTTCATTATTAATTTAAGAAATGGAAATATCTCACTTCTATCAGTCTGACTAAAACAATAAAAAGACAAAAAGACAAATGTTGAAGGGAACACTGATACACTGTTGGTAGAATGTCAACTCATCAAACACTTTGGAGAGCAATCTAAAATTATGCCCAAATAGTTATAGAACTGTGTACACTTTTTGATCCATCAATATCACTATTAGGTTTACTTCCTAAGGAGGACAAAGAAATAGGAAATTAATTTAGATTACTAAAATATTTATAACAGCTCTTTTTATGGAAGCAAAGTTGGAAACTGAGGAGATACCCATCAATTGGGGAAAGGCTGAACAAGTTGTTGAACAATTATTGTGGTAGAAAACTACTGTACCATAAAAACAATGAGCAGGTTAATTAAAACAAAACAAAACATGTAAAGACCTAAATGAAAGTGAAATAAACAGAACCAACAATCAAGAGGATACTATATACAGAGATAGAAATAGTCTGAAGAATTACTGGTGTATGTCTACCTTCATCAAAAATACTGATATAATAGAAACAAAGTAAGTCATAGTTTTATAAACAAAGATATCTTTTTGTTAAATCTTCTGTAATTTGGGGAGGAGTGGGAGGAAGGGAAATACTTGGGAATTTTAATGTAACAAGAGATAAATTCCAAATCCCAAAAAAGTTTCATTTCAAACAGTGAAGTCTCACTAATCAACAGTAATGTTGAATATAATTATTAATGATTTCAAGTTGTTGCAATAAACTAAACAGAGAAAATAAAAATTACACTTAAAAATAAAACAAAACATTTAACTCAACATCTCATCCTTCTAGTATTTCTCCTTCTCAAAAGCAGCTTAAAATTCTTCCTGCAGTAAAAATGTAGTTATTAGAACATAGTCATCACTTTCTATATTCACATAGAGAACAAATCTATGATAGCTTACTACACCTTTAAAGCAAAAATATTTCTAAGACAGGAATCTGTGAAGACTAAATTTGTCAAAGATGTGCAGATTTATTCAGTACAAATTATTCCAAATATTACTTAATAGTTGTCATAACTATAAATGAGCTCACAATAAACTTTTGTACTATAAACACAATTTTAAAACCCTTTCCCCTTATTCAACGACCATTTGTAATTGGGGATGGGTATCCTTTTCTCTAAATTAAACCAATAGATATATTTCTTCCATAGGGCTGATCATGATTCATGATCTTACAGAAACTGGCAGGTTTACAAATGGTTTATTTCTTTTAACAAGATGTTCTCCCACTCCCTTTTTCTTTTACAAATAAGCAATTATTTTTTCCATTTTAAAATATACCCTATTAAATGCATGATAGATTTCAAAATCATAACAATAACCACCAATAACTTAATTTCATAGTACCAAAATCAAATAGAACTAAAACTACCAATGAAATAATTTTACCATTCCCTTAATAGCATTTTTTTATACAATGGATTCTCAGAATTTACAAGAAAATTTAAAAATTATAATGATATTTGTAACAGCATGAAAAAAGTGTTACTACTAATTATATGATATTAATTTAGTTTAACACATTTCCAAATTACCTTTATGTAGGGAAATATTCATGGTACCACAAGTGTCTTTCAAAATCAAAATGTTCATTGTTTGGGAAAGGTGGTAGTATAAAATACTTTTCATGAAAGACTCAGTTAGTGAGAAGTAACATATACTTGGGCCAAATAAGATCCTATGAGACAAATAAGGCTTTACTGGTTTAAAGTTAGTGTTAACTCAAAATAGGTTGGGTTAAATATTATGGCATTACTGTTAAAACACCTTAGTATGCTTGTAGGGCTGGTAAGATCTTAAAACCTCATTACACATACCTATGAGATTTCTGCTCTTATTCAAGATTTATGCTATATCAAATTCACAGCAAAATAATATTTATTCTATTTCCAAATGAAGTAGTTTAAAACAATTTGCATGATTATTTTAGCAAATGAATCTATAACAACTCAATTCATAGCTCTAAATTAATTCAGATTAAGAATTTAATATTTTAACAATAGTTTTATTCAAATTATCAAAATAGTGTTAAGTAATTATTTTTGAACACCTTACAAACCAGTAAACTTAAGAAATAGTATAGAGTTACACAACACAATTAACAAATTTTAAGATCCATGAATTTTCCCTATGTATCTTAACACCACATAGTTTAACAATTTTTGACTTATCATAAGTAACTTACCAGGAGAGACATATTTTTACTTAAAATGAGATCAGAATAAATTCAGTTATACCAGGATCTATTTCCTAAATGGTATCACACAGGTTCTCAATTTATAGTTTCAATTATTTAGTGTTATATTATACATACGGACTATTCCAAGCATTTCATATTATGAGGATGGCTATTTCTGGCCAATTCATTGCCAAGAACTTCAAAAGCAACATTCTGACATTAGTTTTTAATCTACCAAATCATCCTGTTTATGAGCACATTTAAATTGAGCTCAAATCTGAATTTTATAGTTACTAGCAGCAATGTTTAAAAATTCAAACAGAATCCATTGCTTATCAGTATTCTCTAGTTATAACTGCCTCTAATTTACTCCCAAATCAAACTACTATATTTCTTTTTTACTATAAAGTTCACATGATGCCTTTTTTATCTTTTATGAAAAAGGCATCAGCAACAGGTGGAAAGAACACTTCAGTCAGCTTCTCAACCGACCCTCTTCAGTTGACCAAAGCGCCCTTGACCAGATCCCCCCAAACCGGACCATTGAACAACTTGACGTCCCTCCTTCAAAGAGGAAGTCCAAAAAGCCATTAAACAAATGAGTGCAGGCAAGGCACCCGGTAAAGACGGGATCCCAACCGAGGTGTACAAGGCCCTAAAGGGAAAGGTGCTCCAGGCATTCCACATAGTGCTGACCAGCATATGGGAAAAGGAAGACATGCCCCCAGAATTCAGAGAAGTCTCCATCGTAGCCCTATATAAGAACAAAGGCTCACGAGCAGCCTGTGACAACTACAGAGGCATCTCACTACTCTCCACTGCTGGAAAGATCCTCACCCGTGTTATACTCAACAGACTCCTGTCATCTGTTTCAGAGCAGAACCTGCCTGAAACTCAATGTGGCTTCCGACCAGATCACAGCACCATCGACATGGTCTTCATGGTGAGGCAAATGCAGGAAAAATGCCTTGAGCAGAACCTGAGTCTCTACATTGTCTTCATAGACCTGACGAAGGCATTTGACACA
Organism: Monodelphis domestica; assembly: GCF_027887165.1. Lineage (NCBI taxonomy): Eukaryota > Metazoa > Chordata > Mammalia > Didelphimorphia > Didelphidae > Monodelphis > Monodelphis domestica. The sequence continues at coordinate 88,484,672 of NC_077231.1, forward strand.
GTGAACAGGGATGCATTGTGGGTGATCCTCAGCAAGCTCGGTTGCCCAGCAAAATTTGTCAAACTGATCCAGCTCTTTCATGTCGACATGATAGGGGAAATCCTATCTGGTGGAGAGACTTCTGATCATTTCAACATCTCCAATGGTGTGAAACAAGGCTGTGTCCTCGCTCCAGTACTATTCAACCTATTTTTCACCCAAGTATTACGACACGCTGTGATGGATCTAGACCTGGGCATCTACATCAAATACCGACTGGATGGCTCACTATTCAACCTTCGCCTCCTGACTGCAAAAACAAAGACAACAGAGAGACTCATCCTGGAAGCTCTCTTTGCAGATGACTGTGCTCTCATGGCCCACCAAGAAAATCATCTCAAAACCATTGTGGACAGGTTCTTTACTGCAACAAAACTGTTTGGCCTGACTATCAGCCTCAGCAAAACAGAGGTGCTGTTCCAACCTGCACCAGGGGGGCCAACGAACCAGCCGTGCATTACAATCGACGGCACGTAGCTTTCTAACGTCAAAGCTTTCAAGTACCTGGGCAGCACCATCGCCAACGATGGGTCCCTAGACCACGAGATTAATGCCAGGATCCAAAAGGCCATCCAGGCACTTGGGCAGCTGCGCTCCAAAGTCCTCCTACACAGCAGTGTAAGCACTGCGATGAAGCTCAAAGTGTATAATGCAGTGGTCCTCAGCTCGCTCCTGTATGGTTGTGAGACATGGACACTGTACCGGAAGCCAATGAAACAGCTGGAGCAATTCCACCAACACTCCCTCAGGTCAATCATTAGGATCCGATGGCAGGACCGAATCACCAACCAGGAAGTCCTCGACAGAGCCAACTCCATCAGCATCCAAGTCATGGTCCTCAAAACCCAGCTATGATGGTCTGGACACGTCATCCGCATGGACCCACAGCAAATACCAACACAGGTATTCTATGGTGAACTGTCAGCTAGACTCAGGAAACAAGGCCGACCAAAGAAAAGATTCAAGGATCAGCTAAAGTCCAACTTGAAGTGGGCTGGCATTACACCAAAGCAACTAGAACTCGCTGCCTCTGACAGAAGCAGCTGGCGAACCCACATTAACCATGCCACCGCCACCTTTGAAGATGAGTGACGTCGACGTCTTGCTGCTGCGCGTGAACGCCAACACCATGCCACAACTGCACCTCCCATGACAACTGGCATCCCATGCCCCATGTGCCACAAACTGTGTGCCTCAGTATTTGGACTCCAAAGCCACATGAGGATACATCAATAGATAATGCACAAAGACAATAGTCATTCTCGGTCACCAAGAGACTACCACTATACTATACTAAAGTTCACAATAAACATCTGGAGTATCACAAACTTTCTCACTTAAACCTACCCCAAACTTTCTTTCCCCATTTATACATTTATGTTGTGATCTAAAACCCTATACTTTTCTTGTTTCCTTCATATTTTTATCTTTAACAATTTAATTTTGATCACTCCCTAAGTTCTTCTTATTCTAATAATAATTCAGACTATTATTCTCTGATCTTTACTTCACTGAGTCTCAAAATTATATTATAAAGAATTTTAACATATATTGTCATTAAACAAGACTAATGATTTATTAGCCTTTTAATCTCAATGTGCAACATTGACTATTAATATACCTGGAACAATTAAACTGTTGAATTATTGTTTATATTGTATTAGCTAAGTTACATAAAGGCATCAAAAACTCTTTAAGATGCTTTAGCAATTATAAAAACCAAGAGTTTACAAAAATTGTGTGTGCAGTGGCGGTATAGCCATTAGTCAAGAGACTAGGAGGCCATCAATCACTATGCAGTTGTTTGCTGAGAGAAAAATATGGGAAAATCCCTCACAGCCTTGACCTGCTACATACCCTGTTGGAATCCTCTCTCTAACACCCCAGATTCAGCTGGAAGACTCTCTTGTCAGTTGGAGGTTCTAATTCACATGGCCACACCAATTCCATTGGAACCCTCTGGTCAGGGTTTGGTTAAAGGTTTTAATCTACATATTCACTCAGGATGCAGATAGATAGAGGGTACATAAGTGAGGCTTAGAGACTGGGAGAAAACACGAACTTATTGACATAGCAAAGTATCACTCAAAGGACACATCCCACAATCCCCAAAATGCTTTTCATAGGTTAAGTGAAGACATAAGTTGCTGCTGTCCTACTCAGGTATTTAAGAGACCTCTGTATTGTGAATGGGGGGAGGCAATCCTAGGAGAGACCAATTCCACTGGGGTAATAGGCATATTCATTTGGATATATTAATATCTATTTCCTTCAGAATAACTCACTAACTTCTCACTTCACACAGACCCTCCGATTTTAGTTTGAAAAATTGTGTTATTCTCACATGCCTCACCTATATGTAAGAACAGCTAATCACATGGCTAACTAGACATGCCCCATCTTCAGAGGGCTTCGTGCGGGACAAATCTTCCTTGCAGAAACTTACTGTCTCTGCTCCAAGTAGTTGGCAGAAACTTTGGAGATGTTTTGCTTAAAAGGAAATCTAATACATGAGTGATGCTATTTTTCAACAAATTTCTCTACCTCAGCTTCTGTAAGAGATACAGAGACTCCTAGGCACCAATCCTTATTTACTAATCTACTCTGGGGGGAATTTAACATGGAACTTCCACCTTACAATCAGCCTGTTTATCGTGATCATAGGAATTTGTCATTACAGTAAAAGGCAGAGGAAAAGATATCCCTGTTCTCATGTTTTAAAAAAGACACATTGCCTCATTTCACATACAAGTCAAAGCTCTCACTAGTTCATGCCACAGCTTTTGCTCAGGGTTCACAATTACCATCTATGGTGAAGTCAGGAAGATCCTGTTCAAGTTGAGCCTGGGACTGCCTTTCGAACTGTCATAGGGCTTTATCCTCTAAGTACTTTCTGGCCATTCTCTCTCTTTTAGATGATAGATTAATCATCAGGCACACAAAGCTAGATTTTAAGCAGTTTGGATCCCAGAAACCTTTTGCTCTTATATGACACGTTTTAGAGAAAATTACTTCTTGGTAATCTCATTTCATTCCTAAAATTCCATAACCTAAACAAGTTTTATTTTAGCTACTTACTCAGATGCCTTCTCAAAGCCTTACAGGTTTACAAATATCTACTCTTTAACTTTTCTGTCCTCAAAAAGACTGTCCTGCATTTACCAGAGATCTAGTTGGAAATATCTTACATTTATCCACTTCTCGGAGAACACTCAGGGTTATACAACTTGTCCCTCCTCCTTGGTAAGAGGGAGATGAAACAATTACTTGCTTAAACTTTCTAACAACCACTCTACCTACGGTTACCTACTATTGATAACTCAAAAGATCCCAGATTATCAATCTCATTGACAATGCGTTATCCATATGCACAATATACATGGTATCTTTTGTATATTGTCTCATCCAGTTCACCTCAAATATTAATTTGCAGTACAAATCATAAATCAGTTGTGATTCATCATAATTACATTCTAACAACTTACATCTAAACAACACATGTACAATTTAGCAGAACTATTCCTGCAAAAGTGCATATTTAGGCAACAGTATCACAATTTAGTCACAAATCCAGAAACCCTCACAACAATAATATTCTAAACTCGTAGTACAGGTTCCATCTCAAACCTACAAAATTTAAAACTTCTTAATCCCAGTGATCATTGCATTTTCACCTGGTGCTCACTACAACAGCATACATGCCAAAATAGTATTTCCGTATTTTCATTTGTAAACCCAACAATTTAGATTTTACAGAAGCTTCTTAAAATTACATATTACATTGCATTAAACACTCATTTTTCATTAAACAGTCAGCAAATAGTAGGCCAATCGGGCTGGCTAGCCATGTTGTTTCAATCCCCAACTACAGTTTACTCAAATAACAAACATTGTAGGGATGTTCAAACATTCAAACCTCTAACTGTTGTTCATTTTAATTCTCATTGGGAACATACTGCTTTCTCACAACTAAAAGAGGATAGAATTCTTCTGGAATATTATTAACTGATAAAAACAATTTGCAACAGAGAACACTTTTACATTCACTTTCACTTAGTTCCACAAGTACATTCCAGAGTCATTTGTGAGTTTCTGAAATCACATACATCAGCCTTAGAATTAACACCTTCCAATTGTGGAATCAGAATATCCCTTTCTGTACTCTTCCACCTTCTCTCTCTCTCACTGGCCATCAAACGAAGAAGGAGGAAGCAGTGTTGACCACACTTTTCCAGCCTCTGTCTTCTTGGAAAGAACAGAGGGCAACATGCAAAATACCTTCTCACAGGAATGTTCTTTTTTTGAACTCCTTAAACATATTCTCTGGTCTGTCAGCCCCTTCCTTTTTCCAGAACAATGGAGGAGAGAAACATAAAAATATAGCAAGATTGAATTTGATACAGTTATCATAGGAAATAGAGAAATAACCCATCATACAGGGTCACCCATTCTAAGTTGCTCCAGTTAAAAGACTGAGTATTTCTTTTTTCATCTCTTTATTATAAGATTCTGAAGATGCTTCATCAGCTACTTTGACTTTACTTTTGAATGACGCCTGATTTTTCAGGTGCTTCCAATGTCTTCATGCTATGGAGTTATTCTGAAACTTCTACTTGGTTTATCTAAAAGAAAAATAGTTAACATAGTCACCAAAAGTGTATGCTCACATGGTTAATTTATAGTTAAGATTCCACTAATGTATGGGTTAGAATTTCTAGCAATATCCTGAATAAACCAAGAATTAGGGTCAATAATAGTTGTCACCAAGCCCACACATGTAACGAGTCTCACTTTACACACCATTCTAACAAGAGTGACTATCGGATTCCCTTAATCACAGTATGTTACAGGGAGGAGTGGTACCTGTTAAGAGACAGGTTCACAGATATGAGATATGAGTCTAAGAGAAAGAAGATCAAGGAATTATAAAAGTACTTAAGTTGGGGGGCCCTTTGGCATTAAGGAAGAGGTTTCCTCAAATAGCTCCTCAAGAGTCACTGTAGCATGACACAACTCAATAGCATTCAAAATTATGTTTCTCATTAACCATGGTAAAATTATTCTTGTAAGACATTTCAGCCTGCCAAAATCCAGGCCTGGCCCAAATGCTAGTTTGCCCACAAAATTTTCTCTGACTCTCTCCATATCTAATTGACATCCATTCCCCGTTATCTAGATTATAAGACATTCTCTATACCTACCTTTGCTTTTACCAATACTGTAGAGAATATTTTATTCTCATTACCATTAGATTGTAAGATTCCTAAAGACTGGGATATTTTTATTATCTTTCTACTAAATTCTCTGGCTCATGTTAGCACAATGCTTAGCATTCAGCAAATATCTATTCAATGACAATAAATTGAATCTATTATTAGCACCATGCTTTAATCATTTGAACTGTTTGGCCCAGATTAAGGACATACAAAGGCCAATTTACCTTTTCCCAGATCTGTAAAGGTTTGCAAAGAGCCTTGTATACAAAAACCTATAGAGAAGATACTGAGTATGGTGATCCCTATTTTGCAGGAAAAAAAAAACTGAGGTTCAAAAAGAATACATGATTTACCCAAAGTTACACAATTCTAAATGGCAGAGTCAAGACTCAAAAAATCAATAGCCTCAAGATTTTTCTTGATTGATGTCAAGCTCCCTTCTGCCTAGAGTAACAATGCCTATAGATAAAAAATAAGCTGAGCATACAATCATATTCCTTTAACTCTTTTATCAGTACTAAATAATAAGTTTATCAAACAGCAGATTCTAAGTATGTATTTGCAAAGGGAAGTTCTGGTGAAAATGAAATGGAAGCAGTCTTTTCCCTCAAAGAGCTTATCCATATTCTAATAGTAGATTGGTACAAAATAATACATTAAAAGAACATATCACAGAATAATAAAGGATGAATTTATAATATAACTAGAGTGTTATATTTAAGTTGGTAAATATTTTAAAAATTATCAAAGCTGTGTGTTTAATCATTTTATAATGATTATTCTTTATATAGAGGGTAAACCTGCTATAGAAAATAAAATCCCAAGTATTTGGAAATGTAAGCCTCTTATCTATGTATAAAAGTCATGGCATATAGAAGAGCTCAATGTGCACAAATGACTTCATCAATGAAGCAAAAGAAACTGAATTGCTATTAAAATTAATAACTATTTCATAAGAACACACTATATGTCTGGTATAAGAATAAATTATAAATAAAATGATTCATACAATAAGCTTTCATTTTAATTAATATGGCAGATAGGTAGGTAAGCAGAGAGAGAGACAAAGAGAGAGAGAGAGAGAGAGAGAGAGAGAGAGAGAGAGAGAGAGAGAGAGAGAGAGAGAGTGAGAGTGAGAAAGAGAGACAAATAACACAAAAAGTAATTAAATACAAAGTACAACGGAAGGGAAAGGTGATGGCAGTTGGGAAATATGGAGAATCAAGAAAGACTTTATGAAGAAGATGATGTCTAAGGTATATTCAAAAGAAAAGAGGGATGACTATTAGGAAAAGAAGAACATTCTAAGCAAGAGAAAGGGCTGATGCAAAAGCCCAGAGGTAGGAGGTACAGTTTCATGAATGAAGAATGGAGGAAAGGCCAATTTGGAGAGAGTAGAACATGTAGGACACAGATTAATCTTCAATGAAGCCATGCTATAAAAAGCATTAAAAGCTAAACAGAGAAACTCATAATTTATTCTAAAGTCATCAAGGAACCAGTAAGTTTAATGAGTAGAGGAGGAACATGAATAGATCAATACATAAGGGCAATAACTATAGTTGCAGTATATAGAAGAGAATAGTGTAGGGAAAACAACTGGGATGTTGCTTTGATCACCTTGATGATATAGAGATCCCAAACTATAGTCACTGGAATGGTGACAGTAATTTCCACAAAAAGATGGTAGTTGAGAACAAGAGTGGCTTTATGGGTAAATATAATGAGTCCAGTTGCAGACATGTGGAGGTTAGATATCTTCTGGACATTCTAGTTGAAATATCCAATAGGAATTTAGTGATTTAGGATGGAAACATAGAAAGTCTGGAACTGAATCTGTATATCTGAGAATCTTTTGCGTAAAGAAGATATTTAAAACCAGGGGGTTCAAGTGAGACAGGCAGGGCAGTGAAAGAACAGAGAGCCAGAAGGAGATATGGGGTTAGAGAGAGAGTCAAAGTATAGAGTTAGAAAGGAAGAGGATCCAAGACAAAACCTTGGAGAACACCCAGAATTGCATGTTACAGTGTCAATGATAGGCCAGCAGAAGAACCTAAAAACTGGTGAGACACATAGAAGGCTAACCAGGAGAAAGTCACATCATGAAAACATGAAAAGAAAAGAATATCCAGGAGGAGAAAGTAGTCAGCACAGTCAAATGCCACAGATCAGAAGATGAGAACTCAGAAAAGGTCATCTAATTTGGCAATTAAGGGGTCACACTATAGCAGCTCTTTTCAAAGGGGCAAAGAAGTAGAAACTAAAGGGTTCCCCAGCAAATGAGAAACAGTTGAAATGTGTGATACATTAATGGAAAAAAAAGTATTTTAATGAGTTGTGAGAAATGTATAAAAGCAAAGATGCAATCTCAGAGAATTATGGGAAGACTAAGATGAACTGATGCAGAGGAAAAGGAACAAAACCAGGGAACAACAAATAATAATAACATTGTAAAGATAATTTTAAAAGACCCGAGATCTTTGATCAACACAAAAACCAATATGATTCCAGAGAACTAATGACATTAGTATGCAGTTCACCTCCTGACAAAGATGATGGAATCTGCATATAAAAGTAGACAAGACATTTTTCAATATGGCCAATATCAGAATTTCTTTCAATTGTCTATGTATATTTATTACAAGGATTTGAAGATTTTTTTGTGTGTTTAAGGGAAGGAAAAGAGAGAAATATGAAACTTTGTTCATTGAAAAATATAATTTCATTAAAAAAAAGAAATGTGGGGTGAGAGCATTAAATAATTTAGCAAACTCTACTAATTGATATAGATTTTACAAGGAAATAGTAAAAAATATATGGAAGGCATTATTTAAATTCTACAAACAAAAACTGGCAAGATATGACTTGGTAGCAAGAACTATACATTGGAAGTTCATTATCTTTTATGCATTAACAGACAGTATCCATGACAACTGAAAAAATATACTGTGATGAAACAAGACCATCACATAGAAAAAAATGCTATCATCCCACTGTCTTATAGTCATAACTCCAACCCATAAAAACTTAAGTTCAACATTTTGGTGTATAAATATAGTCTCTAATCTTTTCTGGAATTTAAAGTTCTCAAAATATAGAGACATAAAAGAAATAAAAGGTATATGGAAACAAAATAAAGTGTATGTCATGTCCATAACTCTAACTGCTACTAGAGTTATACTGAAGATATATCAGTGAGATCATAAAAAATGAACTCATATACTAATGTTTGAATTAAATTACCAAGAAAAACCATTTTATCCACCTATGTAACAATAATCTGTTGAATAGTAAGAATTATAGAACAATAGTGTGATGAATAACACAAGACTATTTCTATTTGAATTCTATTGAATAAAAGGTAAAAATGAGAATAACAAGAGGAAAAGCTACAGAAGAAAGAATGACAAAGGAAATTTATACCTTAGAAAAAACAGTAGAACATCTCACTAAAGAACTGAATTCTGAAAATAAGAATGGGCCAGACTAAAAACAATGATTCAATAAAAAACAAAAGATTATCAAAATGAATAAAGAGAATAAAATGACTAAAATATTTGAAAAATAGTTCAAAGAAAAATAAATCTAAAAATTATGAGATATTCCAAAAATTATCACCAGTAAAAATCTGGTTACCATATTTCAGGAAATTAAAACTAAAAATCATGTAGAACTCTTTGAATCGGAGGACAAAGTAAAAATATGAAGATCTCCATGTGAATTGCTAAAAGAAGACCCAAAAGGCATTCAGAAATATCATAACCAGAATTGAGAGCTTCCAAGTCAAAGAAAATACAAGTAACCAAAAAAAAATTTTATATATAAAGGAGCCACAAAATAGGTCTTGCATAAGCTGATATCAGAGAAAAGGAAACCTTGGAATATGACTTCCATAGGAAGTAATATTTACAGTCATGAATAACCAGATAACATATGAAGCAAGCCTAAGTAAAATCCTTTAAGGGTAAAAATGAACTATTGGTAAAATATAGTATTTCCAAATGTCACTGGTGAAAACACCAAACATTAGAAGATATTTGGAAATGGAAGTCTAAGCAATAAGATAAATATAGAAAGGTACAAATATTTGTAAAATTGAAATGGAATCTGTGGGGACAAATTTTTTACATATTAACAAGGACAATAAGAACCCAATGTCTTTTTAGACCCTAGTATCTTTAAGAATCATAGGAAAAAAAAGTTAAAATAAGAGATGTTCTTAAGTGGTTGTGTTTTGTTCAAATAGTCTAAGGGAATAAAGAGGGATAGAAGAGGAAGGATAGTGGAGAAAAAGAAGAATATCATTACTACAACAAAGAGTTCTACTAGATGAACTATTTATAATATAGCAATGTAATAAAAAGTCAGAAGAACAGGCACCAAATGAATCTTATTTCATTTTGATCAGATTGGGGGGGGAAAAAAAGATGGATACATGTGCGCAAACAAATAACAACATGTTAAATTCAAAAAGTGGCTTCTGGGTCACCTGAGTAAGATAGATGCCTTGACATGTTCTCAGATTTCCATGAATTCTCAAATCAGGATACTTCCCCCTCCCCAACAGAAATTATTCACCATATTATGGAAATTGTTTCCATAGTATATAGGACATCAAGAATGCAAAAGAAGGTTAAAATACATAATAAACTTGATTTGACACTCACCAACTGGAAGTCATCCTGTACCCATTCCCTACCTTCCATGCTATCAACAGTGGGACTGTACAAGCAGACACAAGAAAACATCAAAGGCTTCTATCAAAATGTATCCCTATATTCCAGAACCCTGACCTTCTTTTCAGAGCCATGGAGATCATGGCTCAAGCTGCAGAAGTTTCTTCAGGCTTTGACAGCCAGCTTGGAAAAAGACCTTCAGCAGCAAAAGCCTGCTTGGTACTTCAACCCCAAAACACCAATGCTGCACAGATTTGAACTATCTGTCTTGGGAAACATATGCTCTGTATTGCCAGCACCAGTAGACTGGACTACTGGTGCCAGTAAACCCTGGATGACTAGGACAGGCAATGGAACAGGTCAGCAGGACAGGATATAGTACATGTGGGGAGTTGTCCAGCACTCCACCAAGGCTGAGGGAAGAACACAGGATCCAGGGGAGGCAAGTTCTAAAAACCCAAATGTCAGTGAAGACAGGAACCTAAGCTGCTGAACTGTAAACTGGGAGTATGGAGAAAACCTAGACCCAAAGAAAACCACAGTCAGTGGGAAAGGAGTCAGGAGTCAGTAATAAGGAAAATAAGATGGGGAGAAAAAAGGGGTGAGAACTTAAAAATGGCAAAGATTACAGGAAGAAGAAATCTGACAGACCTTGATTATAGATACATAAGTCAGCAGGAAAAGGAGTAACAAGGGAAGTAAATATAATCTCAAGATCTAGCACACAAGTTCAAGTGTCTGTGAATAAATACTGCAAAACAAAAGAAAGCGATCAAACATTTGATGAGACAAAGGATTCTGAAATTTGAGGGAAATGTAAAACTACAACATGCCATTCCTCAGTGGTTTAAAAGGGAAATGGGCATTATGACAGCAAAATTTATGACCTGTGCAAAAAAGGAATAAGCAGAATTTTAAAAAACTTGAATCTGGAATGATAAGCCTCATCAACGAAACAAGAGACCAACTGATTGGGAATTCAAATACACAAAAGTGAAAAGACAACCCTGGAGAAGAAAACAAGCATATTAAAGAAAATATGCTCACTATACAAGCAAAGTATATGACCCTCAAAGGTAAGATGTGTAGAGATAAAAGTCTTCCAAAGGAACATGACAGGACAAACAACCATCATACCATCAAGAAGGAAATGTAGAAGGGAACCATCCAGAACTTTTAAACATGAAAAATGAAATTCTAATTGAAAAAATTCAGATTCACCAACAGAAGACTGAGGACTGCAAACTCCAAGATAGAGAGTGGTTAAATTTAACAAATCAATTTAGAAACAAGTTCTGCAAGCCATCAGGAGAAAGACTTTCAAATATGTCTTTTCTGGGATTATGTGCAAGCACAGGAGGATACTGAAGAGGGGTGGGAGTGGTGAGCAAGAGCATAGAAAGGAGTGAGTGAGTGATGTTCTGGGGTCAAATCAATGATGAACTATGAGAGGAAGGTGACTTCTACACTCTGAGGAAGAGAAAAGCCTATAGGGGAATGGGTGGAGAGAAGGGGAGGGAAGATGAAAAGAGAAGAATAGGTGGAGAGAAGGGGAGAAAAGATGAAAAGAGAAGGATAGGAAGGATTTTTCACTTTGGAAGTAATAGGGCCTCCACCAATGAATGTTCCTATAGGTAAAAGGAGATGAGGACCTTATACTGCATTGAGCCTGGTGGATTTGGAACCTTAAGTCTACTTATTCTGGGAGGCAGGAGGGTTGGGTCCCTTTGGGGCAACTGGCAATTGGAAAAGTTGGAAAAATATGACTTCAGGGAGATTTCCAAGCAAATTTTGGGGGATGGGAGGGTCAATCAGAGAGAAAGGAGGGATATCCAACCATTGGATAGTGTCCTGTCACCTGCAATAAGTCAAAATAAAAAATAGAAATGATAAAATTAAAAACTGGACTTTTGAAAAGACTGGCGAAAAGGGAAATGATGAAAAGAAGTAAATAAAAATAGCACTTCCACACCTCAAATTATATTATACATTAGCCACTTGGTACAGGTTAAAAAATAGAAATAGATTAATGAACTAGACAAGAGACTCCAAAACAACAGAACTCAATACTCCAGTGCATGATAAAATAGAAAATGCAAGTTGCCTTGATAAAAACTCCCTACTTGATAAAAATTGCTGGGAAAATTGGAAAACATTCTGCAAAAAAAATTCTGCTTAGACCAACACCTTATGTAACACACTCAACAATTCATTCTAAACAGATTTGTGAACTTAATATTAAAGAACCTTATTTTTAAAATTAGGTTAGAAACAGCATGTATCTCTCAACAGTTATGGGTAAGAGATGTGTTTAATTGAATAAGAGAGAGAGGCAGTTAAAAAAAGAGAAAATGGAAACTGAAATGGAAAAACTTGAAACAAAAAGGCTTTTCTTCAAACAATAGATAAATAATCAGAAAACAAAATTGATGTTTTAATCTCACGCCAGGCAAACTGGCAAAAAAGTGAACAGAAAAGGCAATAGGCAATGATAGAAGGCTTACAGGTACAGTCTCTTAAACTTAATTCTTACAGCACACTAGTACCTAGCTGTTGGAGCTACAAAATGGTACAATTATTTTGGAAAGAAATTTGTAAATATGTTAATAAAGTGACTAACATACCCCTATCCTTTGAATCAGTAATTCCATTCCAGAACTTATTTATATCCCAGGAAAACAACTAATGAGAAATAAAGTCCCTATACACTCCAATAAATTTTTTTGCGTGTGACAGATAAGCATTAGAAACAACACAGATACACATCACATAAACATGGATTATGGCTAAACAAATGTTAATACATTAATATAATGAAAGATAAATATTACTACCCTGTATGATCAATAGAGAGAGCATGGTAAAACCTCCATGAACTGATGCAGAGTGAAGTTACCAGAGCCAAGAAAATGCTGTATACACTAACTATAATGATGTAAATAGGAAGACTTAACAAAAAATTAAAAAGTAAATGCAACAAAATCATAAAGGACAAAGTGAACTTGAACGAAGAGACATGAGAGGATGTCCCCAACCTACTACTTCTTATAGGTCAGAAATTCACAGGTATTCCATATACTCTATACACATTTTTGGACTACCACAATGTATCCATGTTGATCTTTTTGTTTCTTCTTTAAAAAAGCTATTTGTCCTATGGATAGGGAGAGAGAGCTGTGATACTATGGTGGTGTAAGAAACAGAAAACACCAGTAAAAAGTCTTTTTTTACAAGTCAGAAGATAATTAAGAGAGGGCAAGGACAAGGAGGAGGCGCTAGAGAGGGATTTCACAGAGAAGACAAGAAAGATAAATGCTTTCTTTGGCCTCAAAGCTCTGGCTAAATAAAAACCTTGACTTCAGGATTTCTACAAAATTGATACTCAGGAAATAAGAGCTTTATTGCTATGCATTGCAGTAAGGTGGCAAATACAGCATACACATACTATAGTTTTAGAAACATGTTTGGTGCCACATGCAAGAAATTCACTCCAGCAGAGCCAGGAGATGTGTTGGGACAGGAACACATTCAAAGCTAGAGCCCAGGTAGCAAGATTATATACCCTAAGAATGGGCTTAGTTTAGATTAGATAATTGTATTACATGAAATCATGCATTATTCTTCATCATACATTAATTAGTATTGGTAATCTCAGACTAGCAACTTCCTATAGAAAATTAGTGAAAGTTAAGTGCCCTTCAGAAGGGAGACACCAATTTCTCCTCATGAAGAGTAGAGAAATCCCCCTCCCCAAACAGATAGATATAGATACAGATGTCATGTATTATACATAAATATCAAACATAAACATACACCTTTAATTTACACTTTTCTGATGTGGTCAAACTGCCCTCCCTTTTCTCCTATTCTCATGGGAAAACTTATCATCTGAACTCCCAGGCCTAAATGTTTCAACCTGAAAGACCTTGGCCATGTCTAAGTTCTGAAACTGCAAACTTAAGGCATTGTCCCACGAGTTTCAGAGCACTGGGAAAACTTAAGGAGGATAAGACAAGATGAATATAACATATTCAGACATCATGTCACATACAGGTGACATAATGGTAACTCAAGGCACCATTGTATTAATTTCCTTTAAATTCTGAATACATTTGTACACCTATGGACACTGTTGCTGAAAGAATACTCAGGGCAGTGCCACCATCCTCTCCCTTTCCTAATAAAGGCTGCACTTTCTCTGGAAACATCTTATCTGGTTTCCTTTCTGATCATAAGAGTGACTTTGGGGTGCAGACACCAGAGATTCCACTCCACACAGTAATCCATACCAAACACTATATTCTGAGGGTCCTTTTTTGAAACCAGTGTAACCAGCAAAAGACAAAATGACTGAAGAAAAAGTTTAATCTGCTGACCATATTGATTTATTAAGCAATGCATGGCAATTGTCTAACAAATTGAGACCAAGCCCCTTCTTCAATTTAGGTCTAGATGCCCCCATATAGGAGAAGATAGACTTTTACACAGTAAGACAAATTAAATTAAATTAATTAAAAAGAAACAGTATATGAGCTAATCTGGTTTCCAATTGGAAGAAAGCCTAAGGACTTTCCAAGTTGAGAGGGGGAAAGTGAATAGGTTCAATTCCCTGAATTCAGGAAAAGAGGTGTCCTACCTACTCTTCCCCCAAGTGAGTGTAAAAGGACAAAGGCACATGGAAACAATAACTGATTGATCAGTGTGGAGCCAGTTTTCAGATAAAACTTATGGTTTGCCTGAGATGTTCTCCTTACATCAGTCTTAGGATCTGACTATATTTCTGGTCATCATGATCTAGGTCCTTGGTTACAAGTCTCTAAAGAGCAGGTATAGGTGGTCCAAATTTTTGCCATGCAAGGATAAGTACAATAAGGTTTTCTTCCCAATCCCACAAATGAATTAACTTTTTTCACAATACTGGTTGGCTGCTTTTTTCCTTTTAAAAATATTTCAAGGTAAAAAAAATTGTGTAAGAATAAAGAAAAAACTAAACATGAAACAAGACAAAGGTTTTTCTAACATCTTACAAAGACACAAAAACACAGATAAAAATAAGATAGCATACATAGAGACCAGGTATAAAGTTTCTAATCAGAAACAGATTTCTCAGTGACTAGTCCATTAATGGTCAATGATTTCTCTAGGACCAGTGAAAAATCATAAAATCTTAAATCATTTAAATACAATTGTGGAAAGTTCATTATTCAACCCTCCTCAAGAAGCAAAAGACATTTCTAACTTTTGGATATGTAATAAGAAAATGGACTAATATTTTTGAACCTCTCTCCTATTCCTTCATGGTAGTGGTGGAAACTCATGAGGGGCAAGGACTGGGTCACAAGATTACAATCTAGATGGAAAGGTTGAGTTAGGTCTGGTCAAGTTTTGACCTTTATAGGCCAAATGTACTCCATTCTCAATGAGAGTGACCTAGAAGACAAACTCATTCATCCTGAAATTTATCAGTTCAAGTTAATACTATTTTTAGGAAAGAATGGAACGCACATTCTCAATCTTAATTATCCCACTTACAGAAGATGCTCTGTGGCAAGGAATGCAAGGATATTCCTTGAGCTATGCAAAAGCTAAGTCAGGAAAAGGAATGTTACAGGTTAATGCTAAAAATCAAATGATATAATATTAAAAATAATTTTCCTAATACAAATAAAATATCAGATCAAGAGAATAAAAAAGTTACAACTACAGTTAGGTGTATGTTCTTGAAGACAAACATGAAGTAGAAGTGACTAAATAATGAAGGGCAATTTTAAGTACCTAAAATTTAAATGCTTTTTCATGAATAAAATCAATACACTAGAAAAAAAAGAACTGAAAGGAAAAGATGTTTGCATGAAATATCTCTAATACAAAACAGACAAGTTGTGATGATGAGTAAATTCTCCACACCAACACACACATTCTGCTATTTTACAACTTCTAATATGTGAAAGATAGCCAGGACCCTAGGGGACATGTCCAGGGCTCAGAGCTGGAAGTGACCGCAGTCACCTTAAACTCTCAGGTTGTTTTTCTATCAATTACTAAAGTTGTTGCCTCCCTCAATCAGTGTAAAAAAATGCTCCAAATTCATAAAAAATAGAATAGAAATGAAAATAACTCCTTATTAATGTGTTCCATCACAACATCATCAAATGGGCAAAGAAGTGGGTCCTTTGACACTGCAATAGCTCTGCCTCTCTTCAAAGTGGCTACCTCCACTAACAAAACAGAGTGTATTCCATTTATTTCTGTATGTCTCCTGTTAGGCAGTCATAGATTTTATTCAGAGAAATTCAAGACAATTTTTCAACTACAAATATGTCTACTAATTCCAAAGAAACGAATATTTTTCAGTATGTTAAGCAAATCTCAAGGTTTTTGAATTCCAAATAAGGATACTGTTCTTCATTTGCTATTTTGTTCAATTGTTTTTTATCTTAAGTTAAAATATGAAAAATGCTTCATTTTTAGGGACCATTTCTATTATACAAAGGCATCGATAAATATGATAATCATATGAAGAAAGGAAATGTGCATACTTTCTTAAAACTCCCAAATGATGAGTCATCTTTGATTAGGAACAATTTTTGGTCTATATCCTGGTCTTCACCTAAAAAACATAAAAACATGTGAACACTGTTATAAATATAAGAATGTGGAGTTGTAACCCATAGCAAAGCATTCTAATCCCTATATTTATGAGGACAAAGCTTGGGAGAAAGGAAAGGGAATAAGACCTGTTCTCTCTTTTTGATGATAGATTAATCATCAGGCACACAAAGCTAGATTTTAAGCAGTTTGGATCCCAGAAACCTTTTGCTCTTATATGACACGTTTTAGAGAAAATTACTTCTTGGTAATCTCATTTCATTCCTAAAATTCCATAACCTAAACAAGTTTTTATTTTAGCTACTTACTCAGATGCCTTCTCAAAGCCTTACAGGTTTACAAATATCTACTCTTTAACTTTTCTGTCCTCAAAAAGACTGTCCTGCATTTACCAGAGATCTAGTTGGAAATATCTTACATTTATCCACTTCTCGGAGAACACTCAGGGTTATACAACTTGTCCCTCCTCCTTGGTAAGAGGGAGATGAAACAATTACTTGCTTAAACTTTCTAACAACCACTCTACCTACGGTTACCTACTATTGATAACTCAAAAGATCCCAGATTATCAATCTCATTGACAATGCGTTATCCATATGCACAATATACATGGTATCTTTTGTATATTGTCTCATCCAGTTCACCTCAAATATTAATTTGCAGTACAAATCATAAATCAGTTGTGATTCATCATAATTACATTCTAACAACTTACATCTAAACAACACATGTACAATTTAGCAGAACTATTCCTGCAAAAGTGCATATTTAGGCAACAGTATCACAATTTAGTCACAAATCCAGAAACCCTCACAACAATAATATTCTAAACTCGTAGTACAGGTTCCATCTCAAACCTACAAAATTTAAAACTTCTTAATCCCAGTGATCATTGCATTTTCACCTGGTGCTCACTACAACAGCATACATGCCAAAATAGTATTTCCGTATTTTCATTTGTAAACCCAACAATTTAGATTTTACAGAAGCTTCTTAAAATTACATATTACATTGCATTAAACACTCATTTTTCATTAAACAATCAGCAAATAGTAGGCCAATCAGGCTGGCTAGCCATGTTGTTTCAATCCCCAACTACAGTTTACTCAAATAACAAACATTGTAGGGATGTTCAAACATTCAAACCTCTAACTGTTGTTCATTTTAATTCTCATTGGGAACATACTGCTTTCTCACAACTAAAAGAGGATAGAATTCTTCTGGAATATTATTAACTGATAAAAACAATTTGCAACAGGGAACACTTTTACATTCACTTTCACTTAGTTCCACAAGTACATTCCAGAGTCATTTGTGAGTTTCTGAAATCACATACATCAGCCTTAGAATTAACACCTTCCAATTGTGGAATCAGAATATCCCTTTCTGTACTCTTCCACCTTCTCTCTCTCTCACTGGCCATCAAACGAAGAAGGAGGAAGCAGTGTTGACCACACTTTTCCAGCCTCTGTCTTCTTGGAAAGAACAGAGGGCAACATGCAAAATACCTTCTCACAGGAATGTTCTTTTTTGAACTCCTTAAACATATTCTCTGGTCTGTCAGCCCCTTCCTTTTTCCAGAACAATGGAGGAGAGAAACATAAAAATATAGCAAGATTGAATTTGATACAGTTATCATAGGAAATAGAGAAATAACCCATCATACAGGGTGTCACCCATTCTAAGTTGCTCCAGTTAAAAGACTGAGTATTTCTTTTTTCATCTCTATTATAAGGTCCTGAAGATGCTACATAAGATACTTTGACATTCCTCAGGCTCTTGAATGATGCTGGAACTGATACCTGGTTTTTCAGATCCTTCCAATGTCTTCATGCTATGGAGTGATTCTGAAACTTCTACTTGGTTAACCTAAAAGAAAAATAGTTAACATAGTCACCAAAAGTGTATGCTCACATGGTTAATTTATAATAAGTTTCCACTAATGTATGGGTCAGAATTTCTAGCAATATCCTGAATAAACCAAGAATTAGGGTCAATAATAGTTGTCACCAAGCCCACACATGTAACGAGTCTCACTTTACACACCATTCTAACAAGAGTGACTATCGGATTCCCTTAATCACAGTATGTTACAGGGAGGAGTGGTACCTGTTAAGAGACAGGTTCACAGATATGAGATATGAGTCTAAAAGAAAGAAGATCAAGGAATTATAAAAGTACTTAAGTTGGGGGGCCCTTTGGCATTAAGGAAGAGGTTTCCTCAAATAGCTCCTCAAGAGTATCTGTGGCATGACACAACTCAATAAATAGCATTCAAAATTATGTTTCTCATTAACCATGGTAAAATTATTCTTGTAAGACATTTCAGCCTTCCAAAATCCAGGCCTGGCCCCAAATGCTAGTTTGCCCACAAAATTTTCTCTGACTCTCTCCATATCTAATTGACATCCACTCCCCATTATCTAGATTATAAGACATTCTCTATACCTACCTTTCCTTTTACCAATATTATAATACTAATAGCCTTAAACTATAGCCATCTGTAGAGAATATTTAATTCTCATCACCATTAGATTGTAAGATTCCTAAAGACTGCGATATTTTCATTATCTTTCCACTAAATTCTCTGGCTCATGTTAGCACAATTCTTAGCATTCAGCAAATATCTTTTCAATGAAAATAAATTGAATCTATGAGTTTGAAATTATTAGCTCTATGCTTTAATCATCTGCACTGTCTAGCCCAGATGACAGACATACAAAGGTTTGTAAAGAGCCTCGCACACAAAAACCTGTAGAGAAGGTACTATGAGTATGGTTATCCCTATTTTACAGGAAAAAAAACTGAGGTTCATAAAGAATATATGATCACCCAATGTTACATAAGTCTAAATGACAGTCACGACTCAAAAACTGAATAGCCTCAAGATTTTTCTTGATTTATGTACACCTCCCTTCCCTCTAGAGTAACAATGCCAATAAATAAATAAACTGAGCATAAAAGCACAGTCCTTTAGTTCTTTTATCAGTACTAAAGAATAAGTTGGCCAAACAGCAGATACTAAGTATTTACTTGCATAGGGAAGTTCAGGAGAAAATTAAATGGATGCAGTCTTTTCCCTCAAAGAGTTTATCCATATTCTAATAGTAGATTTTGAAAAAATTAATACATAAAAATACATATCATTATAGAATAAAGGATGAATTTATAACTAGAGTGTTATATTTAAGTCAGTAAATATTTAAAAAATTATCAAAATTGTATGTTTCATCACATTATAATGATTATTCTTTATATAGAATATAAGTCTGCTGTAGAAAATGAATTCCTTATTAATTTGAAATTCAAACGTATTATCTATGTATAAAAAGTCTTGGGCTATAGAAGAGCTCAGTGTACACAAATGACTTCATCAATGAACCAAAAGAAACTGAATTGCTATTAAACAATTGATGGCAATTTCTTTAAGCACACACTATATCTCTGGCACTGTGCTAGGTGCTAAAGCTTCAAGAATATATTACAGAGGTCCTAGTTCAAATCTGGCCTCAGACACTTCCTAGTTATGTGACCCTGGACACGTCACTTAACCCCCATTGCCTAGCCCTTCTCACTCTTCAGCCTTGGAACACCATATTGATTCCAAGAAGGAAGGTAAGAGTTTAAAAAAAAAGAATAAATTATATATAAAATGTTTCATACAATAAGCTTTCATTTTTATTAACTTGGCCACATAAGTAGGTAGATAGGTAGATAGATAGCTAGATAGATAGATCACACACAAAGTAATTAAATACAAGGTACAATGTAAGGGAAAGGCAATGACAGTTGGGAAATATGGAGAATCAAGAAAGGCTTTATGAAGAAGATGATGTCTAAATTACATGCAAAAGAAAAGATGGATTACTATTAAGCAGAGAAGAACATTCTAAGCAAGAGAAAGGGCTGATGCAAAAGCCCAGAGGTAGGAGGTCCAATATCATGAATGAAGAAGGGAGGAAAGGCCAGTTTGGAGAGAGTAGAACGTGTAGGACACAGAGTAATCTTCAATGAAGTCAGGCTGTAAAAAGCATTAAAACCTAAACAGAGAAACTCATAATTTATTCTAAAGTCATCAAGAAACCAGTAAATTTATTGAGTAGAGGAGGAACATGGATAGATCAATACATGAGTACAATAAGTATAGCTGCAGTATGTAGTAGAGAATAGTGTAGGGAGATCAACTAGGATGATGTTTTGATCACCTTGATGATATGGAGATTATGAACTATAGTCACTGGAATGGTGACAGTATTTTTCCCAAAAAAGATGACAGGTGGGAATAAGAATGATTTTTATGGGTAAATATAATGAGTCAATATAGAAATATGAAAATATAGATATTTTCAGGACATTCGAGTTGAAATATCCAAAGGGAATTTAGTGATTTAGGATGGAATCAAGGAAAGTTTGGAACTGAATATGTGTATCTGAGAATCTTTTGCACAAAGAAGATATTTAAAACCTTGGGGGGGGGGGGGGGGTCAAAGAGACAGTCAGGACAGTGAAAGAACAGAGAGCCAGAGGGAGATATGGGATTAGAGAAAAAGACAGAGTATAGAGTTAGAAAGGAAGACGATCCAAGACAAAACCTTGGAGAACACCCAGAATTGCATGTTACAGTGTCAATGATAGGCCAGCAGAAGAAGCTAAAAACTGGTGAGACAAATAGAATGCTAACCAGGAGAAAGTCACACCATGAAAACACAAAAAGAAAAGAATATCCAGGAGGAGAGAGTAGTCAATGAAGTCAAATTCCACAGATAGAAAGATGAGAAAGGCTATCTAATTTGGCAATTAAGAGGTCACACTATAGTACTTCTTTTCATAGGGGTAAAGAAATAGAAACTAAAGGGATCCCCAACAAATAAGGAATAATTGAACAAATTATGGTATGTTAATGGGAAAAAGAATTTTATTGAGCTGTGAGAAATGTATAGAACCAATGGTACAGTCTCAGAGAAATCTGGGAAGACTAATATGAACTGATGTAGAGGGAAAGGAAAAAAAACAGGGAACAACATAAACAGTAATACAACATTGTAAAGATAATTTTAAAAGACCTATGGCCTGTGATCAACACAAAAACCAATATGAGTCCAGAGAATTGATGACATTAGTATGCAGTTCACCGCCTGACAAAGATGATGGAATCTAGATATAAAAGTAGACAAGACATTTTTCAATATGGCCAACATCAGAATGTCTTTTGATTTCTTAGAAGGATTTTGAGGGGTTTTTTATGGGTTTAAGGGGAGGAGAGGAGAAATTAAATTTTGTTCATTGAAAAAATATAATTTAATTTAAAAAAGAAATGTGGGGTGAGAGAGCATTAAATAATTTAGTAATTTCTGCTAATTGATGTAGATTGTACAAAGAAATTGTAAAAATATGGAAGGCAATATTTAACATCAACAAACAAAAACTGGCAAGATATGACTTGGTAGCTAGTACATTGGAAGGTCACTATCTTCTGTATACATTGGAAGGTCACTATCTTCTATATACTAACAGACAATATTTATGAGAACTGAAACAATAAACTGGGCTGAAACAAGACCATCACATAGACAAAAATGCTGTCCATTGTCTTCCAGTTATAACAACAACCTATAAAAACTTAAGTTCAACATTTTGGTGAGTAAATATAGTCTCTAACATTTTATGGAATTAAAATTTCTCAAAATATAGAGACGTAAAAGAAATAAAACATATATGGAAACAAGAATAAGTATATGTCATGTCTATAAGCCTAACTTCTACTGGAGTTATGTTGAAGAAATATCAATGAGATCATAAAAAAATGAACTCATATGCCAATGATTAAATTAAATTACCAAGAAAAATCATTTTATCTATCTAAATAATAATCATCTGTTGAATATTAAGCATAACAAAACAATACTATGTTGAATATTACAAGACTATTTCTATCTGAATTTTATTAAATAAAAGATAAAAATGAGAAGAATAACAAGAGAAAAAGCTAAGGAAAAAGAATAACAAAGTAAATTGATACTTTAGAATCAATGGTGGAAAAGCTCACTAAAGAACTGAATTCTGAATAGAAGAATGGCACAGACTGAAAGCAATGATTCAAAAATAAAACAATGTCAAAACAAAACAAAAAAAGAAAAATATCAAAAACATTTGAAAAACAGGTCAAAGAAAACAATGTCAAAACAAAACAAAAAAAGAAGAAAAATATCAAAAACATTTGAAAAACAGGTCAAAGAAAAATAAATCTAAGAATTATCAGACTATCCAAAAATTATGAGCAGAGAAAAATCTGGTTAATATGTTTCAGGAAATTATGAATGAAAATGATTCAGAATTCTTAGAATCAGAGGGCAAAGTAAAACTAGGAAGACCTACATGTGACTTGCAAAAAGAAGCCCTGAAAGGAAAACTCAGAAATATCATAGCCAGAATTCAGAGCTTCTAAGTCAAAGAAATACCATAGACAGAATTCAGAGCTTCCAAGTCAAAGAAAATACAAGTAACCAAAAAAAATTTATATATAAAGGAGCCACAAAATAGGTCTTACATAAGCTGATATCAGAGAAAAGGAAACCTTGGAATATGACTTCCATAGGAAATAATGTTATACAGTCAAAAATAACCAGACAACATATGAAGCAAAACTAAGTAAAATCCTTTAAGGGCAAAAATGAACTATTGGTAAAATATAGTATTTCCAAATGTCACTGATGAAAACACCAGACATTAGAAGATATTTGGAAGTGGAAGTATAAGCAATAAGATAAATATAGAAAAGTACACATATTTGAACAATTGAAATGGAGTCTGTGGGGATAAATTTTTTACATGTTAATAAGGACAATAAGAACCCAATGTCTTTTTAGACCCCAGTATCTTTAAGAATCATAGAAAAAAAATTAAAATAAGAGATGTTCTTAAGTGGTTGTGTTTTGTTCAAATAGTCTAAGGAAATAAAGAGGGATAGAAGAGGAAGGATAGTGGAGAAAAAGAAGAAGAATATCATTACTACAACGAAGAGTTCTACTAGATGAAGTATTTATAATATGGCAATGTTCAGCTGAAGCAGTCTTCACATGCTGGGTGAGCAAAGCCCTGGTTCACCATGGGTCAATAACCCGATGGCTACCCTCACAAGGTTTAGCCGGCCTGTCGAAGCCTTTGCCCGGGGTGTGGCCTCTGCCGCATGCTAGCAGCTACTAGGAGCCACAAGTGAGAGCTGGGTGTCAGGTGGGGGTCAGAGGCTGGAAAGATGCCCTAGGAGGGCACGACAAGCCCTCCATACCAGAGATACTACCCCTCCCTGAGCACCAAGGTTCAAAGGCTGAGAGGGCGACGCAGCAAAGCACTGTGGAGTGCTTAGGGCGTGTTGGAGCACAAAAGACAATATGGCCATTCAATGCAGCTGAGGAAGTCTCCAGACATAACAACTTTTCATGCCACTGGACCCAGGCTTCCAACGCCGAGAGAGTGGGACTGTCTCTGTGCATCGACTTTTCCACTTAAATCTCTTTCACGCACAAGTGTCTTTGTGCACACTCATCTATCCTAACCCCGTCCACCCTCTTCAAGACCTGCGGCGATGGGGGAGTAGCAACGCAACAGGTAGAGGTGACCACTGGCAGTTGTAGTCACGATCCTGCACATAGGCGGCCCACGGACCAGTGGTCGCTCGGCCCTGTGGGCAGCAGGGACGTTCGGCAGCATCCTGGGCGACTGAGCAGCCCTCTCTAGGACAGCACTGCTCACCCTAATCAAGGGAGGGGACTAGAAAAGGTGTCCCAAACATTGCCTGCCCTACAAACACCCGGTCAGCACACTGCGGCTGGCAGGTCATCCCTTTAAGCGGTCGAAATCAAAGAAAAAATACAAAGAAACTCCTACTAGGAACATGGAACATCAGGACATTACTTGATAGAGAGAATACCCCAAGACCTGAGAGAAGAACAGCTCTAACCGGTAAAGAACTGGCGCGATATAACATCGACATTGCAGCCTTAAGTGAAACACGCTTACCAGAAGAGGGATCACTTAGCAAACCCACCACTGGATACACCTTCTTCTGGAAAGGTAGAGCCACAAATGAAGACAGAATCCACGGTGTTGGCCTGGCCATCAAGACCAGTTTGCTCAAACAGCTGCCAGACTTGCCTGTGGGCATCAGCGAGAGGCTCATGAAGATCCGTTTGCCTCTCAGCAAAGACCAGTATGCCACAATAATCAGTGCATATGCCTCAACACTGACCAGCACAGAGGAGACCATCGAGCAGTTCTACTCTGACTTGAGTGCCATCCTGCACTCAGTGCCCACAAATGACAAGCTGATATAGGAGACTTCAACACCCGCGTTGGCCAGGACCATGAAAGATGGAAAGGAGTGCTCGGCAAACACGGCGTGGGCAAAATGAACAACAACGGCCTACTGCTACTCAGCAAATGCTCAGAGTTCGAACTCACCATCATGAACACTGTGTTCAGAATGGCGAACAAATATAAAACAAAGTGGATGCACCCGCGATCAAAACAGTGGCATCTCATTGACTACATCATTGTAAGCTGGCAAGACATCCAGGATGTAAAGATCACCAGAGCCATGAGAGGAGCTGAATGCTGGACAGACCACCAATTGGTTAGAGCGACTCTTCAAATGCGCATTGCGCCTCGCCATGCAAAACGCGCCCAGAGAGTTCACGCATTTTACAATGTGAGTCGTTTTAGAGACCCATCTTATTTGCAAACATTCCAGTCATGCCTGGACGACAAGCTGTCTGCCAAGGGACCACTCACTGGAAGCTCAACCGAGAAATGGAACCAGTTCAGAGACTCAGTGAAGGAAACATCAAAGGCAGTCCTAGGCCCAAAACAACGCAACCACCAGGACTGGTTCGACGAGAACAACACTGCTATTGAAGACCTATTGAGCAAGAAGAACAAAGCCTTTATGGAGTGGCAAAATAACCCAAACTCTGCTCCTAAAAAGGACAGATTCAAGTCTCTCCAAGCCACGGCGCAGTGTGAGATCAGGAAGATGCAAGACCTATGGTGGGAAAAAAAGGCAGAAGAAATCCAGCGGTTTGCTGATACAAAAAACTTCAAACAATTTTTCAGTGCCCTCAAGACTGTCTATGGGCCATTAAAACCCACCACCACTCCCTTGCTATCCTCTGACGGTGACACTCTCATAAAAGAAAAAAAAGGCATCAGCAACAGGTGGAAAGAACACTTCAGTCAGCTTCTCAACCAACCCTCTTCAGTCGACCAAAGCGCTCTTGAACAGATCCCCTAAAACCACACCATTGAACAACTTGACGTCCCTCCTTCAATAAAGGAAGTCCAAAAAGCCATTAAACAAATGAATGCAGGCAAGGCACACGGTAAAGACAGGATCCCAACGAAAGGTGTACAAGGCCTTAAATGGAAAGGCGCTCCAGGCATTCCACATAGTGCTGATCAGCGTATGGGAAGAGGAAGACATGCCCCCAGAACTCAGAGATGCTTCCATCGTAGCCCTATACAAGAACAAAGGCTCACGAGCAGCCTGTGACAAATACAGAGGCATCTCACTACTCTCCACTGCTGGAAAGATCCTCACCCGTGTTATACTCAACAGACTCCTGTCATCTGTTTCAGAGCAGAACCTGCCTGAATCACAATGTGGCTTCCGACCAGATCGCAGCACCATCGACATGGTCATCACGGTGAGGCAAATGTAGGAAAAATGCCTTGAGCAGAACCTGAATCTCTACATTGTCTTCATAGACCTGACGAAGGCGTTTGACACAGTGAACAGGGATGCATTGTGGGTGATCCTCAGCAAGCTCAGTTGCCCAGCAAAATTCGTCAAACTGATCCAGCTCTTTCATGTCGACATGACAGGGGAAGTCCTATCTGGTGGAGAGACTTCTGATCATTTCAACATCTCCAATGGCATGAAACAAGGCTGTGTCCTTGCTCTGGTACTATTCAAACTATTTTTCACCCAAGTATTACAACATGCTGTGATGGATCTAGACCTGGGCATCTACATCAAATACCGGCTGGATGGCTCACTATTCGACCTTCGCCTCCTGACTGCAAAAACAAAGACAACAGAGAGACTCATCCTGGAAGCTCTCTTTGCAGATGACTGTGCTCTCATGGCCCACCAAGAAAATCATCTCAAAACCATTGTGGACAGGTTCTCCACTGCAATAAAACTGTTTGGCCTGACTATCAGCCTCAGCAAAACAGAGGTGCTGTTCCAACCTGCACCAGGGAGGACAACAAACCAGCCGTGCATTACAATCGATGGCATGCAGCTTTCTAATGTCAACACTTTCAAGTATCTGGGCAGCACCATCGCCAACGATGTGTCCCTAGACCACGAGATCAATGCCAGGATCCAAAAGGCCAGCCAGGCATTCGGGAGGCTGCTCTGCAAAGTCCTCCTACACAGCAGTGTAACCACTGCTGAAGCTCAAAGTGTATAATGCAGTGGTCCTCAGCTCACTCCTGTACGGTTGTGAGACATGGACACTGTACCAGAAGCACATGAAACAGCTGGAGCAATTCCACCAACACTCCCTCCGGTCAATCATGAGGATCCGATGGCAGGACCGAATCACCAACCAGGAAGTCCTCAACAGAGCCAACTCCACCAGCATCGAAGTCATGGTCCTCAAACCCAGCTACGATGGTCTGAACATGTCATCCACATGGACCCACAGCGAATACCAAGACAGGTATTCTATGGTGAACTGTCAGCTGGACTCAGGAAACAAGGCCAACCAAAGAAAAGATTCAAGGATCAGCTAAAGTCCAACTTGAAGTGAGGTGGCATCACACCAAAGCAGCTAGAACTCGCTACCTCTGACAGAAGCAGCTGGCGAACCCACATTCACCAGGCCGCCACCACCTTTGAAGATGAGCGACGTCGACGTCTTGCCGCTGCGCGTGAACGCCGACACCAGGCCACAACCGCACCTCCCCTAACAACTGGCGTCCCAGGCCCCATGTGCCACAGACTCTGCGCCTCAGCCTTTGGACTCCAAAGCCACATGAGGGTACACCGTAGATGAAACTGCACAAAGACAATAGTCATTCTCGATCACTGAGAGACTACCACTAACTAACTAATATAGCAATGTACTAAAAAGTCAGAAGAACAGGCACCACATGAATCTTATTTCATTTTAATCAGATTGGGGGGGGGGGGGGGAAAGATGGATACATGTGCACAAACAAATAACAACATGTTAAATTCAAAAAGTGGCTTCTGGGTCACCTGAGTAAGATAGATGCCTTGACATTCCATGAATTCTCAAATCAGGATACTTCCCCCTCCCCAACAGAAATTATTCACCATATTATGGAAATTGTTTCCATAGTATATAGGACATCAAGAATGCAAAAGAAGGTTAAAATACATAATAAACTTGATTTGACACTCACCAACTGGAAGTCATCCTGTACCCATTCCCTACCTTCCATGCTATCAACAGTGGGACTGTACAAGCAGACACAAGAAAACATCAAAGGCTTCTATCAAAATGTATCCCTATATTCCAGAACCCTGACCTTCTTTTCAGAGCCATGGAGATCATGGCTCAAGCTGCAGAAGTTTCTTCAGGCTTTGACAGCCAGCTTGGAAAAAGACCTTCAGCAGCAAAAGCCTGCTTGGTACTTCAACCCCAAAACACCAATGCTGCACAGATTTGAACTATCTGTCTTGGGAAACATATGCTCTGTATTGCCAGCACCAGTAGACTGGACTACTGGTGCCAGTAAACCCTGGATGACTAGGACAGGCAATGGAACAGGTCAGCAGGACAGGATATAGTACATGTGGGGAGTTGTCCAGCACTCCACCAAGGCTGAGGGAAGAACACAGGATCCAGGGGAGGCAAGTTCTAAAAACCCAAATGTCAGTGAAGACAGGAATCTAAGCTGCTGAACTGTAAACTGGGAGTATGGAGAAAACCTAGACCCAAAGAAAACCACAGTCAGTGGGAAAGGAGTCAGGAGTCAGTAATAAGGAAAATAAGATGGGGAGAAAAAAGGGGTGAGAACTTAAAAATGGCAAAGATTACAGGAAGAAGAAATCTGACAGACCTTGATTATAGATACATAAGTCAGCAGGAAAAGGAGTAACAAGGGAAGTAAATATAATCTCAAGATCTAGCACACAAGTTCAAGTGTCTGTGAATAAATACTGCAAAACAAAAGAAAGCGATCAAACATTTGATGAGACAAAGGATTCTGAAATTTGAGGGAAATGTAAAACTACAACATGCCATTCCTCAGTGGTTTAAAAGGGAAATGGGCATTATGACAGCAAAATTTATGGTCTGTGCAAAAAAGGAATAAGCAGAATTTTAAAAAACTTGAATCTGGAATGATAAGCCTCATCAACGAAACAAGAGACCAACTGATTGGGAATTCAAATACACAAAAGTGAAAAGACAACCCTGGAGAAGAAAACAAGCATATTAAAGAAAATATGCTCACTATACAAGCAAAGTATATGACCCTCAAAGGTAAGATGTGTAGAGATAAAAGTCTTCCAAAGGAACATGACAGGACAAACAACCATCATACCATCATGAAGGAAATGTAGAAGGGAACCATCCAGAACTTTTAAACATGAAAAATGAAATTCTAATTGAAAAAATTCAGATTCACCAACAGAAGACTGAGGACTGCAAACTCCAAGATAGAGAGTGGTTAAATTTAACAAATCAATTTAGAAACAAGTTCTGTAAGCCATCAGGAGAAAGACTTTCAAATATGTCTTTTCTGGGATTATGTGCAAGCACAGGAGGATACTGAAGAGGGGTGGGAGTGGTGAGCAAGAGCATAGAAAGGAGTGAGTGAGTGATGTTCTGGGGTCAAATCAATGATGAACTATGAGAGGAAGGTGACTTCTACACTCTGAGGAAGAGAAAAGCCTATAGGGGAATGGGTGGAGAGAAGGGGAGGGAAGATGAAAAGAGAAGAATAGGTGGAGAGAAGGGGAGAAAAGATGAAAAGAGAAGGATAGGAAGGATTTTTCACTTTGGAAGTAATAGGGCCTCCACCAATGAATGTTCCTATAGGTAAAAGGAGATGAGGACCTTATACTGCATTGAGCCTGGTGGATTTGGAACCTTAAGTCTACTTATTCTGGGAGGCAGGAGGGTTGGGTCCCTTTGGGGCAACTGGCAATTGGAAAAGTTGGAAAAATATTGACTTCAGGGAGATTTCCAAGCAAATTTTGGGGGATGGGAGGGTCAATCAGAGAGAAAGGAGGGATGTCCAACCATTGGATAGTGTCCTGTCACCTGCAGTAAGTCAAAATAAAAAATAGAAATGATAAAATTAAAAACTGGACTTTTGAAAAGACTGGCGAAAAGGGAAATGATGAAAAGAAGTAAATAAAAATAGCACTTCCACACCTCAAATTATATTATACATTAGCCACTTGGTACAGGTTAAAAAATAGAAATAGATTAATGAACTAGACAAGAGACTCCAAAACAACAGAACTCAATACTCCAGTGCATGATAAAATAGAAAATGCAAGTTGCCTTGATAAAAACTCCCTACTTGATAAAAATTGCTGGGAAAATTGGAAAACATTCTGCAAAAAAAAATTCTGCTTAGACCAACACCTTATGTAACACACTCAACAATTCATTTTAAACAGATTTGTGAACTTAATATTAAAGAACCTTATTTTTAAAATTAGGTTAGAAACAGCATGTATCTCTCAACAGTTATGGGTAAGAGATGTGTTTAATTGAATAAGAGAGAGAGGCAGTTAAAAAAAGAGAAAATGGAAACTGAAATGGAAAAACTTGAAACAAAAAGGCTTTTCTTCAAACAATAGATAAATAATCAGAAAACAAAATTGATGTTTTAATCTCACGCCAGGCAAACTGGCAAAAAAGTGAACAGAAAAGGCAATAGGCAATGATAGAAGGCTTACAGGTACAGTCTCTTAAACTTAATTCTTACAGCACACTAGTACCTAGCTGTTGGAGCTGCAAAATGGTACAATTATTTTGGAAAGAAATTTGTAAATATGTTAATAAAGTGGCTAACATACCCCATATCCTTTGAATACCCCATTACAGAACTTATTTATATCCCAGGAAAACAACTAATGAGAAAAAAAGTCCCTATACACTCCAATATATTTATGCCAGAATTTTTTGTGTGACAGATAAGCATTAGAAACAACACAAATACACATCACATAAACATGGATTATGGCTAAACAAATGTTGATACATTAATATAATGAAAGATAAATATTACTAACCTGAAAGAAATGATATGTATGATCAGTTCAGAGAAGCATGGTAAAACCTACATGAACTGATGCACAGTAAATTTACCAGAGCCAAGAAAACGCTGTATACACTAACTATAATGATGTAAAAAAAATTAAAAAGTAAATGCAACAAAATCATAAAGGACAAAGTGAACTTGAACGAAGAGACATGAGAGGATGTCCCCAACCTACTACTTCTTATAGGTCAGAAATTCACAGGTATTCCATACACTCTATACACATTTTTGGACTACCACAATGTATCCATGTTGATCTTTTTGTTTCTTCTTTAAAAAAGCTATTTGTCCTATGGATGGGGAGAGAGAGCTGTGATACTATGGTGGTGTAAGAAACAGAAAACACCAGTAAAAAGTCTTTTTTTACAAGTCAGAAGATAATTAAGAGAGGGCAAGGACAAGGAGGAGGCGCTAGAGAGGGATTTCACAGAGAAGACAAGAAAGATAAATGCTTTCTTTGGCCTCAAAGCTCTGGCTAAATAAAAACCTTGACTTCAGGATTTCTACAAAATTGATACTCAGGAAATAAGAGCTTTATTGCTATGCATTGCAGTAAGGTGGCAAATACAGCATACACATACTATAGTTTTAGAAACATGTTTGGTGCCACATGCAAGAAATTCACTCCAGCAGAGCCAGGAGATGTGTTGGGACAGGAACACATTCAAAGCTAGAGCCCAGGTAGCAAGATTATATACCCTAAGAATGGGCTTAGTTTAGATTAGATAATTGTATTACATGAAATCATGCATTATTCTTCATCATACATTAATTAGTATTGGTAATCTCAGACTAGCAACTTCCTATAGAAAATTAGTGAAAGTTAAGTGCCCTTCAGAAGGGAGACACCAATTTCTCCTCATGAAGAGTAGAGAAATCCCCCTCCCCAAACAGATAGATATAGATACAGATGTCATGTATTATACATAAATATCAAACATAAACATACACCTTTAATTTACACTTTTCTGATGTGGTCAAACTGCCCTCCCTTTTCTCCTATTCTCATGGGAAAACTTATCATCTGAACTCCCAGGCCTAAATGTTTCAACCTGAAAGACCTTGGCCATGTCTAAGTTCTGAAATTGCAAACTTAAGGCATTGTCCCACGAGTTTCAGAGCACTGGGAAAACTTAAGGAGGATAAGACAAGATGAATATAACATATTCAGACATCATGTCACATACAGGTGACATAATGGTAACTCAAGGCACCATTGTATTAATTTCCTTTAAATTCTGAATACATTTGTACACCTATGGACACTGTTGCTGAAAGAATACTCAGGGCAGTGCCACCATCCTCTCCCTTTCCTAATAAAGGCTGCACTTTCTCTGGAAACATCTTATCTGGTTTCCTTTCTGATCATAAGAGTGACTTTGGGGTGCAGACACCAGAGATTCCACTCCACACAGTAATCCATACCAAACACTATATTCTGAGGGTCCTTTTTTGAAACCAGTGTAACCAGCAAAAGACAAAATGACTGAAGAAAAAGTTTAATCTGCTGACCATATTGATTTATTAAGCAATGCATGGCAATTGTCTAACAAATTGAGACCAAGCCCCTTCTTCAATTTAGGTCTAGATGCCCCCATATAGGAGAAGATAGACTTTTACACAGTAAGACAAATTAAATTAAATTAATTAAAAAGAAACAGTATATGAGCTAATCTGGTTTCCAATTGGAAGAAAGCCTAAGGACTTTCCAAGTTGAGAGGGGGAAAGTGAATAGGTTCAATTCCCTGAATTCAGGAAAAGAGGTGTCCTACCTACTCTTCCCCCAAGTGAGTGTAAAAGGACAAAGGCACATGGAAACAATAACTGATTGATCAGTGTGGAGCCAGTTTTCAGATAAGACTTATGGTTTGCCTGAGATGTTCTCCTTACATCAGTCTTAGGATCTGACTATATTTCTGGTCATCATGATCTAGGTCCTTGGTTACAAGTCTCTAAAGAGCAGGTATAGGTGGTCCAAATTTCTAGCCATGCAAGGATAAGTACAATAAGGTTTTCTTCCCAATCCCACAAATGAATTAACTTTTTTCACAATACTGGTTGGCTGCTTTTTTCCTTTTAAAAATATTTCAAGGTAAAAAAAATTGTGTAAGAATAAAGAAAAAACTAAACATGAAACAAGACAAAGGTTTTTCTAACATCTTACAAAGACACAAAAACACAGATAAAAATAAGATAGCATACATAGAGACCAGGTATAAAGTTTCTAATCAGAAACAGATTTCTCAGTGACTAGTCCATTAATGGTCAATGATTTCTCTAGGACCAGTGAAAAATCATAAAATCTTAAATCATTTAAATACAATTGTGGAAAGTTCATTATTCAACCCTCCTCAAGAAGCAAAAGACATTTCTAACTTTTGGATATGTAATAAGAAAATGGACTAATATTTTTGAACCTCTCTCCTATTCCTTCATGGTAGTGGTGGAAACTCATGAGGGGCAAGGACTGGGTCACAAGATTACAATCTAGATGGAAAGGTTGAGTTAGGTCTGGTCAAGTTTTGACCTTTATAGGCCAAATGTACTCCATTCTCAATGAGAGTGACCTAGAAGACAAACTCATTCATCCTGAAATTTATCAGTTCAAGTTAATACTATTTTTAGGAAAGAATGGAACGCACATTCTCAATCTTAATTATCCCACTTACAGAAGATGCTCTGTGGCAAGGAATGCAAGGATATTCCTTGAGCTATGCAAAAGCTAAGTCAGGAAAAGGAATGTTACAGGTTAATGCTAAAAATCAAATGATATAATATTAAAAATAATTTTCCTAATACAAATAAAATATCAGATCAAGAGAATAAAAAAGTTACAACTACAGTTAGGTGTATGTTCTTGAAGACAAACATGAAGTAGAAGTGACTAAATAATGAAGGGCAATTTTAAGTACCTAAAATTTAAATGCTTTTTCATGAATAAAATCAATACACTAGAAAAAAAAGAACTGAAAGGAAAAGATGTTTGCATGAAATATCTCTAATACAAAACAGACAAGTTGTGATGATGAGTGAATTCTCCATACCAACACACACATTCTGCTACTTTACAACTTCTAATATTGGAGAGATAGCCAGGACTCTAGGGGACATGTCCAGGGCTCAGAGCAGGAAGTGAAGCCAGTCACTTTAACTCTGAGGTTGTTTTTCTATCAGTTACTAAAGTTGTTCCCTCCCTTAATCACTATAAAGAAAAAAATGTTCCAAATCCATAAAAATTAGAATAGAAATGAAAACAACTACTGTTTATGTATTCCATCACACCACCATCAAATGGGCAAAGAGGTAGGTACTTTGTTACTGCAACAGCTCTGCCTCTCTTCAATGTGTCTACTTCCACTAACAAAACAGAGTGCATTCCATTCATTTCTGTGTATCTCCTGATAGGCAGTCATAGACTTTTCTTAAGGTAAATAAATGCAAGACAATTTTTCAACTACAAATATGTCTACTAATTCCAAAGAAACTGTAATATTTTCAGTATGTTAAGCAAATCTAGGGGCTGTTGAATTCCAAATAAGGATATTGTTTTTAATTTGCTATTTTGTTCAATTTTTCTTATCTTAATATAAAACATAAAAATACTTCATTTTGAGTGATAATTTCTATTGTACAAGGGCATAGATAAATATGATAAATGTATGAAGAAAGGAAATGTTGGGGCAGTTGGATGGTTCAGTGGATTGAAAGCCAGGCCTAGAAATGGGAGGTCCTAGGTTCAAATCTGGTCGCAGACACTTCCCAGCTGTGTGACCCTGGCCAAGTCACTTAACCCTCATTGC
The DNA here is from genome assembly GCF_027887165.1 of Monodelphis domestica. NCBI lineage: Eukaryota > Metazoa > Chordata > Mammalia > Didelphimorphia > Didelphidae > Monodelphis > Monodelphis domestica. The sequence goes on from NC_077231.1 coordinate 88,519,322, forward strand.
CTAGCCCTTACCACTCTTCTGCCTTGGAACCAATACACAGTATTGATTCCATGATGGAAGGTCAGGGTTTAAAAAAAAGAAAAGAAAGGAAATGTGCATACTTTCTTTAAACCACCGAATGATGTGTCATCTTTGGATAGGAAGAATTTTTTGTCTACAGTCTGATGTCTTCCACCTACAAAACATAAAAATATGTGAACACTGTCATAAATGTAAGAATGTGTAGCTGTAACTCATAGCAGAGCACTCTATTCCCTAGATTTATACAGACAAAATATGGGAGAATGAGAAGGTAATAAGGCCTATCATGATCCAGGCATTGTGTTAAGTTCTTTACAAAGACTATCTCATTTGATCCTCACAACAACTGGATTAAATAGGTGCTATTATTATTCCCATTTTATAGATGAAGAAAGTTATACAAACAGAAGTTATGTTACTTGCCTAGGATTATACAACTATTACATGAATGACTTTGGATTTGAACTCAGGTCTTCCTGACTCTAAACGCAGGACCCTATCCATTAAGGCAAGAATCAATGTTGGGGCTTCTGAAAAAAAAAATGGTTCATTTTCTCCCCCTTAAAGTTTACTCTAGGAACTTCAGAAAAGAGGATGTCCCAAAAATCTTAGTCACGTTTTGAGCTTTAATACCTTAAATAACAATAGAATCCTATATAATTCATAGTTAAGTTTCCACTGATATGTACTATAAGGTATGCATGGTTCCTATAGGAATTCTCTAAGTAATAACATATATCAGAAGGTCAGCCTCTATTTAACCCCATAGAAAATGCAAAAAAAAATGTATACACAAAGAATTCAACATTGCTCATTAATAATTATTAATATTTTTCAGGCTGTTCTATATATCTTATTTCTCTCAGGTCTGATAGAGACCTTAAGACTCATAGTGTCACCCTGTTGTTTGGACTTCCCTTAGAAAAGGAAAGAACTTGAGGTTGCTAAAGATTCAAGCCCCTGAAATTCTGAGGAGTGGACTTCCCTTAGAAAAGGAAAGAACTTGAGGTTGCTAAAGATTCAAGCCCCTGAAATTCTGAGGAGTCTCCACCTTCTTCACCCCAGAACCCCATGCAGGCCACTAGTCTTAAACTAGTATTCTCTTTGCATTTCCACGAGAAATGAAATGTACTTGGGTTGCTAGGGAGGCAATTCCCCTTCTTCTCCATAATTCATAGTAGCAGCAGAGGCATTGTGTTCTTCCATACAATAGTTGAGACCCTTGTTGTTCCTCTAATTGTGGGGTCTTCATGGTCCCTCTACTGTTGGTTGAGGAACTTTCTATATCCCTCTAGAACCAAAAAAGTTCAGGAACTTTCAAAACTCCACCCTAAGTCTAGAGTTCAGAAAGTCCTACCATTTGGCTACATGATAGCCCATTCCAAAGTTTTTCCACACTTGGTTCTGGGAAGTCCACAGCTAAGAACAAAGGATCCCCAAACTGCCCTTCAGCCTGAACAGGTTGAACAGCCTGAACAAGATAATTCCATTATCTTCTGAGGTCACCTGGCTAACAGTCCCCACTACTGTTTCTGGGTACCACCTCCTCAGGTTTTATGGATGAGAGCAGACACACCATTGCAGTAAGCCTCTGTCCCAAGGCTGCCAAGATTCATCAGACCCAAGTCTCTCTCAGTGGATTTTTCCAAAAACTACCCCCACCAGTCTGTTAGCTCCATTTTATAGGTTCAGCACACAAACTGGTGGCTCTGAATCACAGCACTGCCAATTGACCAAATCACCCATAAATGGCAGACTTAATCACTCATGCTCAATGAGATGTTAATGGCCCAATAAGTCACACAGCCCTGGAGATTTCACCAATCTCCTCACAAGGTTGTCAATAGACCCTTTGCTATTGTCTACAAGAAGGTATAGTCGAAGTTTCCAACAAGGGCTAAACTGATCCTTATGATCTCATCCTGAAGACCAGTCTCTTCCACCCTCCCCCCATCTCTTCAACCCCAACAACAAAGACTTCCTCAATCATCTCATCAAGCTGCCTTGCCCTTAAAAGGAAAATTTGAAAAAGTCACAAATAAAGGCTTCTGGAGCCAAGCCTTAGCAAATAATTTGTGCATATAATTCTAAATGCTATTATGTAAATATTACTTAAAATATTCACTATAATACCTGTTAGAAGGCTGGCAATTAATCCCACAATTATGGTTACTAATGTTCCCACAGTGCTTAGATATAGGTAAGAAAGTGAGTATATATTTCTTGAAATAGCATTCCTGGAAAAGAGAGATAAAATACAACAAAATAGCAAAGTTTACATAAAATGCTACTCAACTAATAAGAGTAGTTCTGTTTATCTGAGCTTACATTATGGTATTTAGAGCTAAAAGTGGCAATAAATGAATGGCTATGAGACCAGCACAGTGTAAACATGAACATTTTAGGTGTTCTCAATAGCTGGAAAGGTTAAAAGTTGTTCATTTTCAAACATTTTTGCTGTGTGTTTTTGGCAAATAAACAAATTATGTCAGTAGAATTTTACCATAATTTATTGATCAATAATTCTCCAAAACCTAGTTATGGTAAATCCCCATGATTCCAAGTCACTGTATTGAAGGTCCCTAAAGTAAGAGGCTATTACTTATTTCTCCCACCAACCCATTTGCCAAAAGATAGAACATAGAGACTACCCCTGGATGCCCTTGGAAATTTCTTACTAAGATCTGGAATAATGTGGCCTTGAGTGTCAAAATCATATGTTATATAACTCAATCCTTAAACGAATATAGAGTACAGAAAAGACTTACAATTTGTCGTTGTTGTTTTAACCCTTACTTTACCTTCTGTCTCAGAATTAATACTAAATATCAATTCCAAGGCAGAAGAATAGTAAGACCTAAGCAACTGAGGTTAAGTGACTTGCCCAAGGTCACAAAGCAAGGAAGTGGTTAAGTCCAGATTTGAATCCAGGTCTTCCTTTGTCCAGACCTAGCACTATATCCACAGAACTATCTAGAGGCCCCAAATTTGAAATGCAAAATTTGGAATACAATTTGGAATACAAAACCAAAGATCATACAGATAGCTATGGAAGTAACATAAAAAACTTAATGTATTTAAGTATTACATGTAGAAGCCCATTTCAACAACTCCAAAGAGAATAAGACTTGGTTCATAAGTCACTAGACTTATGAACCAATCAGTACACAATAATATTTTTAACTTAACAATTTCTGTATGACAATCTTAATTCTGCATGCAGAATACATTAGTATTTCCAAGGATTAAATATCTATTTGATTTGCCATTCAGAATTCTGACTCTGAAAATAGATAAGACTAGATTAAGAACCACCACAACTTTTATAAAACTGAACAAGAATTTTATTTTCCCCATGCTGAACACATGTACATAATATATATATATATAGTCAACTTTAAACCAATGACTCTGGAGTTACAAAAATGTACTATTTGAGAAAAATAATAATATTCTAGTCATTCTGCTAATCAAGAAGCAAAAGCATTTGTGATTTTCTCTTCTTTACCTAGTATGCTTAAAAAAATAATCTTTGAATTGACATTTTAAAAATACCTTGATAAATAAAATTCATCCCACGATGTTGAAAATCCATGTATGGTAAAATTAGTCCAATCCAGATACATGCTTCTTGTTTCACTACAATTTGCAACTGAAAGGGGTAGGGGTAATGTTCTCTTTGGAGGTGGAGGATAATAGTAAGCTCCAACTCCAATCCACAATGAAGTGATGAATCCGCAAAGAATACCAATAAATGCACCCTGCAAAAGAACAGTGTTTTAAAAACAAAATTGCCAATCAACTGATGAATGTCTAAATGAGTTATGGCATATGGTTATGATGGAATACTACTGCACCATAAGAAGAAAAGAGCAGGTTAATTAAAAAAACACATGAAGGGGCAACTAGGTGGTCAGTATATTGAGAGCCAGGCCTAGAGATCAGTGGTTCTGGGATTAAATCTGGCCTCAGACACTTCCTAGCTGTGTGACCCTAGGCAAGTCACTTAATCCCAATTGCCTAGACCTGACCACTCTTCTGCCCTGGAACCAAAACTATGTATTGATTCTAGGATGGAAGATAAGGGTTTAAAGAGAAAAAAACATGAAAAGACCTACATGAAATTATGAAGAGTGAATTAAGCAGAATCAGGAGAACATTATATACAGCTACAGAAATATTGTTTGAAGAATGACTTGTGTATGCCACCTCCAGAGAAAGAACAGATAAACAGAAATAAGCAAGGCATGGTTATATATATATATATATATATATATATATATATATATATATATATATATATATATATATATATATATATATATATAATATACATACATATATATACATGTCTTTAAAAAACTCTTACCGTTTATCCTAGAATCAATACCAAATAATGGTTCCAAGGTAGAAAAAGTAGTAAAGGCTAAGCAATTGGGATTAAGTGACTTTCCCAAGGTCACAGAGCTAATATGGCCACATTTGAACCCAGGACCTTCAATCTCTAGGCCTGACAATATCCACTATACCTCCTACTTGCCCCTGCCCCTAAGTATATCTCTTTGTTAAATGTTGGCTTTTCTATTGCAGGGAGGGGAAGAAGGGAAGGGGGGAACTACTTGGGAATTTTAATGTAAAAAACAAATTAATTCATTTTAAGTATCTAAAAATATAACTATATTAAGGATAATTCTATAAGGATTTGGCCTTTTAAAAGTTAATTAATCCTTATGGGTAATAATTATAAGTTATATAGCATTTTAAGATGTAAAAAGCACTTTCTGCAGAACAATGCCATAAATATTTTTAGTTCAAATATTATTGTTTCCATTTTAAAGACGAATAAACCAGCTCACAATAACACAACTAGTAAATGTCAGAGCAGGTACTTGAACCCAAATGACCTGACTTAAGTCTACAACTCCTCCCACTAACAGCATACACACACACACACACACACACACACACACACACACATACACACACACACACACACTCCTAATTTAGACACATCAAGAAAGGAGAAAATCAGTCCTTTTATTTTTAAGCCCCAAATCATGCTTTTTAAAATTTAAGAGAATTGAAATGAAGTTTTTACGCCATTGGCTATTGAATCATAGAATCTTGTAATAGAACAGTGTTAGAGGTCACCTAGTCTAACTCTCATCTCTCCAGCATCCCAAAGAAATGTTTAGCTAACTTCTCCTTAAACTCTCCTAATAGGAGAGTAACGATGCCTCAGGAGGCAGCCTATTTCCATTTGGGGTCAACTCAAATTGTTATGATCTCTATATTTAGCCAATCATTTGTCCCTAAAATTTTTACTCTTGTTCAAACAATTAGAATACATTTATTGGTCCCAGCTCTCACTCTTCCATGTGATATCCCTTCAGCTAGGGGTAAGGAAGGAATCCAAACCATAAACTCACAAAAACCTTTAGCTCATTTTCAACTGGTCTCATGAAAAGTCTTATTCAATTTGATTAGGTGAATTTTTCATAAGAAGTTCTTTAGTGCTTTATATATCTTTTCTGCCTTTCTTCTCTAGAATTTATGAATGGGAGCCCTAATGGTTATTTAGACTAAAAAAATAGGTAAATAGTTCTTTTAATATTAAAGTTAAGCCTGGTTCAGCAGCCTTTACAGTATTCTATCATTCTTCCTCTGCCCCATGAATTAAGCAAGCAAAACAAAATTTCCTTTGGGATATTGGGATACTTGGGATAGATTATGAAGTACTCACTTTTGCTTTCTAGAATATTTTATAATGAAGGTATCTAGATATTAGCCTTTCTTGTTAGTTTTACTCTCACTGATTAATGTGAGCTGGGCCCAATCACATACTGTGATTTGATCATAATTAAGGGAGAGTTCAAATTTTCAGGGCAATAGGAAGCATGCATTAAGAGCACTGCTCAGAGTTCTGAGAAGACAGATGCTTCTAGTTCTCTTTGAGGAATTCTCATCCCAATGGTTTTCCGCTGCTATGCCTTTTAGTATATCAAACTACACAACAATTTCCAGAGAAGAAATGCAGGAAAGAATGTATAAAGAAATAAAGACATTTTTATCAATAGATTCCATGAAGAAACCACAAGAATATGAGGGTAGAATACTGTCAGTCCTTCCCAAAATGTCTTCTCAAAGCGTTAGCAGTATTCATCTCATTTTGGAATTTTCACTGTTTTCTATTTCTGAGTCAATCAGATGCCCCGATAGAGAGTTGTATACTTAAAAATATAACCATAATAAGAAAAAATTTATATATACACATATATATAACAATACTCACATTTGAATTGGCCAAAGGGAATAAAATTCCCAGGGTAAATAGGCCCAAAAGAGGCCCTCCAATCATGCCAAATATGCTGAGTGCTGCCTAGGACCAGAATAAACAACATAGATGAGCTATTTTACAGACTCAAAGTAAAAATTCCCAAAGAATTCTATTTGTAAGACAAACAGATACATTTTCACACGAAACTAACAAAAGTGACTATCAAATTAAAACTTGGGAAATTATATAGTTTTCATTCCCGTCTTCTAAATCATGGACACCAAGTTAAATGACACTGAAAACTCTCATTTGCTCCTTTCTATGAGTTCTCTGACTTCTGTGGAATAACAAAATGTTTATGCCAATTGATATCTATCTATCTATCTATTCCAGCTGTGACAGCCATATATATTGTTTTCCTGTTTGTGCTGATTTCACTATTAGTTCATCCTATGTCTCTCTGCATTCCTTGTATTTATTGTTTTACATTGCAATTTTATTTCATGCTATTCATATGGTATGTTTTAAATGATCATGTATTTTTAACTAAAAATTATTATATCCTTTGATTTGTACAGTTGTATTAAAGTCATTTGTTTATACATAATGATCTTTTCTGCATATGGACCCAGCAGACCTATTAACAACCATTATTTTTTTAAATCTACCCTGAAATCTATCTGGCTCACTCAGAAGTTATATTTTGCTTAGATTCTCTCCAGTAAGCTTTCCCTTTTTTAAAATATAGAAAAAAATCAGGTCAACACTCAAGCAATCCATGAACCATACCTGACAGTATATAAAAGATTCTATAATCAGAATTTCCCAGATCTCCTTTTTAAAAGGTATTTTTTTCTTGATTATTCTCTAGAACCAAGTTCGTCTATATAATTTCAGAACATTCAATTTCATTTTATTGGGTTCTTCACATGGCTTTAATCATTGTATACATATCTTTAAAAACCCTAGATTTTCTGTCTTAGTAATAACTCTAAGACAAAAAGGGCAAGCAAGGGCTAGGCAAACAGGGGTAAGTTACTTGCCCAGGGTTACACAGTTAGGAAGTATCTAAGGTCACATTTGAACCCGAGTTCTCCCAACTCTAGGCCTGATGCTGTATCATTTGTGCCACTTAGATGCTCCTATTGTGTATATTGTTAAACTGGTTCTACTCACTTCATTTTGCATTAGCTTGTGTTCTCATTATGCTCCTCTTAATTCTTCATATCCATAATTTCTTATAGTGAAATAATATTCTTCTTTGTGGAGCACCACTTATTTATACATTTCATAATCAATGGGAAATTACTATTTCCAAATATATTGGTATAAATGGGGCCTTTCCCTCCATATTAACGTCTTGGGGAATGCATCTACTATTTGCATCTCTGGGTAAAAGGATGCAGGCATTTAATTTATTTTTTTTAAATAACATATTTCCAAAATGCTTTCCAAAATGACTGAAGCAATTTATAATTACACCAATAACATTAATATAACATTAATGATCTCATAGTAAGTATACTTCCTCAATCAATGTATAATGCAACCTTATGGTTCCTTATCTTCATTTCAAAACAATAGAACAAAAACCTAACAATTCAAGACTCCAATCCTCGAGGGAGAGGAGTAGGCAGAACTGTGGGCTCCACATAAGAGTTTAAATGGGTGATGTTTCTAGATCCAGAGCTACATTGTCTTTACTACAAAGAAAAGCAACATCAGGTGTGCTGGCCTCTCCAGTTCTTTGCTACTGTTCTCTTCTTCTCCTTAGAGGATGGTAGAAAAGAAAGTAACTCTGTGCTTTGCGCTCCTCTCTTCTTCTTCCTAACATACAATGGGAAAAAGTCACTATTTTGTTTCTTGCTTACAAAAACTAAACAAAAATAAACAAAGCAGTCTTAGCTCCACTTTTTCATTCCTTTTTCCATGTAGAAGGCATCTTCCGAAGTGAAGAATCTCCCTCTCTTTTCTATCTCTTTCTGTCTTGCTTTCTCTGTGTATCTCTCTGTATTTCTCTTTCCCTTCCTGTGCCTGTCTCTGACTGTTTCTCTCTGTGTGTCTCTTTGTCTCTGTGACTGTATATATATGTGTGTGTGTGTCTCCTAGGAATTTAATATTATTTGTGGCCTCTGTACATCAAAATAGGTCCTACTGGAACCTAAAAACTGTAATCTACTACCAATCACTTCAAAAGAAATTTAATCCCATATCTCCAGGAACAGTAAAAAGATGAAAATGGTAAATATCTATAAATAGATTCTTAAAATACTTTTTTTCATGACCAAGAAGAGTGATGTCACTAGATTTGGATTCTAAAATCATAGTCCTTAGATTAAGCCAAGACAATGGAAAGGAAGTCTTTGCTGAAGACAACAGCATTGGAGAGATTTCTTCTCAAGGCAACTAAAGGAAGAATGGATATCAAAGGCAGAAAATCTTGATTTTTTGTTATTACCATTAAAAAAAAGGTTGCTGAGGGCAAAAGTGACTACTAATTCATATGTGTACATTCAAGTCTACAAAAAAATTATGAGAATAACCTAAACACATCAGAGGCATCTTTAAGGAGGTTATTAATCAGGAAAAGCACACTTTCACAAGCAATACTGTACAACAAACCCCACCCTTACCATTATACAATTGAATGAAAGTTGAATGGAATCTAAGATTCTACTATGTTTGATTATTGACTACAGAAAGTATCTGATTCAATACAGCAAGATACAAGCTTCAAAGTTCTCCAGCAGCAAAATATTTTTCAAGACTATGTCAAAATTATGCAAGATTCCTTAAGGGATATAGTAAAGAAGGGCTTATTTAACCATTTGATATGAAGCAAAGCTTAAGGAAAGACGGTGCAATGCCCAAATCAAAAAGGCATTCTCTATCAATGATAGATCCCTCCAAAAGTTTTTATTTCCAGATGAAATTGTGCCAATTCCATCAATCCCTGAAACACTGCATAGTCCCCCAAATGAGACCTTTTATAATTATAAAATAAAGAATTTGATCTGCATTTATCCCCACAGTAAAAGCAAAAACAACAACAAAAACTAAGTGGATAAGGAATGCATGATATGTAAATGTATAGATAACCTAAAGATAGCTTGTCCATAAATCTAAATATAGATGTGTAAACAGATAGAGAAAGGGACAGACATGTTAACAGATGTTTCGACTGGACAATGTATCAAGCATATAATTAAATAAAAGGAGGAAAGTGAACTACATTGCCTTTGTGAAACTGCAATTTTAATTCAGCTTTAATGATTCCAAGTTTTTCTCTGAAATGAAGATATATATTTAAAAATTCTGCCAGTAATATTCTATGACTGATTCATGGAACCCTTAATTGTCCAAAGAACTTATATCCTGTATGTAAGCATTACAAAAAATTACACAAGAAGAGTCATGTAAAAGGTCGCATCATAGAAACATATAAGCAAAAAAGAAAACAGGCCAATCATATAGCAAAAGAACAAAAGTTAATAAAGTCCATGTGTTCCACTGATATCCTCAGAATAGCAAGAGAACATGAAGAAAGAAGTCAGTGTACTAGGAGAGGCATCGTGATCCCGTTATGGAAGAAAATGAATGAGTTATTCAGGAGAGGCAAGCACAGATAATTTGCAAAGCTGTAACATTGGGGAAAATTCCCACATCATTGAATGAGTTCACAGATATTTAGGATTATTTTGAATTATTGTCTTTTCATTATAGCCTAGTTATTGCTTTTTAAAAAGATTTTTAGGTTTGCACTATATTATAAATTTTCCAAAAGTACGTGTTCAATAATTCCTATAAAATATTTTCTTCTCTTGAATAAAACCATGTTTATTACATAAGAAGGTGATCAATTAGTCATAATAAAGAAATCCTAGGGAAACAGCCATTCTTTAAAGCCCAGCTCAAGCATCTTGCCTCTTTCATGATGACTCTTCCTAAAGAGTCAGTCAACAAACATTTATATATGTGTGTGTGTGAAATTCATATTTATATATAAACATTTTACCAGGCAGTAAGTGATGGGAATATAAAGAAAGACATAAGACAGTACCTGCTCTCAAGAATCTCACAATCTAGTAGAGGGAGATATTACAAAGAAAGAAGCTAAAAAGTGCAGGGGGAGGGTGGAAGGAAAGTTACCCGGCATAGGAGCATAATGAAGTTCTACAGCTGGGGAAGGAGAGCATCTGAGGAGCTGAGAGTTACAGAGTTGATTTCATCTTGCAGAATGGTGAGTTTCTGGAAAACACGAAGTCCATGTGAGTAGCTAGGTGGAAAATAATGAAGTGAATTCCCAGAGGAGTCCTTCTTATATGGAAGAAGATCAGAAAAGAGGTCTCCAATCTGAGGGAGGGAGGGAAGGGAGGAGGGAGGGACCCCAGGGGTAAGGGGTACTAAATCGGTGAGTGTTTCTGTTGTAATGACCATTTCATTTCTCCAACCAAACTGAATATCCCTTTGTTTGGTCCTCTTTTGTACATTTAACATATTTTTATTTTAGCATTATATTATAAATAAATCTGCACTACATGGGGTAGTATTTAATATGAATATGGAAGGGATTATATTACATTTAATTTTTTTTTTTTAGTTCCCTGGCACCTAGTACAGTGCTCTGCACCCTATAACTGTTTAAAAACTATTTGCAGGGGCAGCTGGGTGGCTCAGTGGTTTGAGAGCCAGGCCTAGAGACAGGAGGTTCAAATTTGGCCTCAGACACTTCCTAGCTGTGTGACTTTGGGCAAGTCACTTGACCCCCATTGCCCAGCCCTTACCACTTTTCTGCCTTGGAATCAATATTTTAATAAAATTAAATAAAAATAAAAAAAATATATTTACTGAGGGGACAGCTAGGTAGCTTGATGAATTGAGAGCCAGGCTTGGAGGTCCTGAGTTCAAATTTGACCTCAGACACTTCCTACCTCTATGACCCTGGGCAAGTCCCTTAACCCCTATTGCCTAGCCCTCCCAACTCTTCTACCTTGAAACCAATACACAGTATTGATTCTAAAATGGAATTTGAACTGACATTAAATATATAAGAATAGAAAAGAAATATATTATAGTGGATGGAAAGCCAGCCTTAGGGCCTAGAAAACCTCAGTTTCAAGGCTGCCTCTTATTCCTGGTTGTGTGACCCAGAGCAAGTCATTTAACTTAGAAATGCTACAGACAATTCTTCAGGATGTTAAGTTACAGAGAAGGAGCCAACTTGTGTTGGTACAGTTTCTTTCCTCACCAAGGAGTTTCTGATACCAGTGAAATTACAGGCCCAGTCCCTATCCTTCGTAAGAATATTCCAGTGAATATTGATATTAGGTGTTTCAAATGAATATGCTAGGAATGGGAAGTTTGGGATTTTTTCCTAACCTTGTATAATTATCCAAGATGTAAAGCAAATAAATCACAAGCCTAAATTGAAAATAATTACTGCATATTTGAACTTTAAATTAATAATTACCATGTTGATACAAATATTAAACTTACCCGAATGTTAGCATATTTGAAAGTATTATGTGAGTTTTCTTTATCTCTCCCCTCTGTCTCTTTAAGAGGCAGAGGAGCAGAAGCATTTCTCAGTAAGAGTCAGTTAACTGACTGATAGTTAACTGAGAGCCTGCTGAAGATTCCATTACCTAGGAGATGAAGTGTATACATAGGAGAAAGTGCCAGTTGGAAGGGGCTTTTTTCTCTGGGTTCCCTAGGGAGAGGAGTAGAAGTCTTTGGCTCTCTGAGACTGGCAGTTTTATCTGACTGAAAGCTGGGGAGAAAGAAAATGGATTTTACGGCCTTAACAGCCTTATTAATTATTGATTAGCTTAGGTAGGTAGTTAGATAGTGGGTAAATTCTCAGTGTAGTCAGTGTAGAGACGTTTCAGCCTTGGCTCAGTCCTGGCAGAAGAAACTGCCCTTGAAGGCAAAGAGATTTAGGGTTTTTTAGAAAATTTTCGTTAGGATTCAGATTTTAGGTATAGTTATAAGATATTAGGAAGATTACTCTCACTTTCCCCCTTTCTTTTTCCTATGCAAAATTTCCTAAAAATAAACTAAGTGTTTTGTGTTTACCAAACTGCTTTCCTGATCTTTGTTCAAACTCCTACCAAAAATTTAACCCTTCACAATAATGATGTATGCTCTTCTAAAACTCCTAAAGTTCTAGTATTAAGAGCATCATTAAACCAATTCAATTTAACAAGCATTTATTAAGTACCTATTATGTACCAACATTACATTAGGCTCTAGGGATATCCATAAGCACACACAAAAATGAAACATTCTTTTCAAGAAGCTTATCATCTACTGCTTTGCTTGTTTTTAGGTGGCAAGTAAGATATCCATGAGAAGTCTTTTATATGATTAATTCTGAGGGACTTCCACTTCTGGAAGCTAAGATGGCAGAGTGAGGAAGGAATACTTTGAACTTGCACAAACCCAAGTTCAAACAACTACCAAAAAACCCCTCAAAATGAATTCTAGATCAGCAAAAACAATAAAAGACAGGGTGAACTGGTGTTCCAGCCCAAGGCAACATAGAAAAAAGGCAGGAAAGATCTGTCTAATTGGGGTAAGAGAGAACAATCCAATACATCAGACACCTAGGAGAACCAGAAGCAGGGGGAACAGAATCCAGCTTAATCCAGCAAGTGGGCAGCATCCAGGAGAGAGGAATCTAGCCTGGTCCAGCACATGCAGTATCTGAACAGGGCAGCTGCAGGTCTTCCCACAGCAAGCCAGCCAAACCACCCCTTCAAAATGCATACTGAAGGACTCTACACACCTGGAACTAGGTATCATTTTTATCCCCACATATTTTACAGCTAAAAAAGATTCAGTCACATATATACTGAGCCATTTCTGTCTCTCTGCCACGATATTCCATTATACCCCCTACTTGCTATAGAAGCATCAAGGTAAGATGGTGGCATAGAAACCCAAGTTATAAGAAAAGTCTCTAACCACATTCACCAACTCTTACAGTCCTTCAGTAACTGCTGCTCTTTGGGCAATTTCTGCTTAATTCTCTCAATAATTAAATAGGGATGCTTTCCAGTAGCCTCAGATTCTCTCCTTTCTTTCCATTATGTTCTTTCTTATGGGAAGTTCATTGACTCTAGTATATTTTACAAACTTATATCCTTAGTGCTAATCTTATCCAACTAATAGAATTCTCATAAATATCTCAACTGCTGGGTAGCTCCATGAAATGTTGTTTGTTTGTTTTTTAATTTGTTTGCTGGCTACATCAAAATTCCTAGGTACCACTCTCCCTCCCTTCCTCTCCTCCCACACCAGAGAAGGCAACACAACCCCCAAAAAATGTTTAAATAAACTGTCATTTGTATTTCTATTTATCAGGTCTTTCCCTGGAGGTAGATATTCACAAGTTATTATTCAAAAATTAGTTCTGTAGCTATATATAATGTTCTTTCAGTTCTACTCATTTCACTTTTCATAACTTTGTGTTGCTCTTTCTATGCTAATTTTAATTAACCTGCTCATCATTTCTTATGGTGAAGTAGTATGCCATTACAATCATATGCCACAATTTGATCAGCCATTCCCTAATGAATAGATATTCCCTCAATTTCCATTTGGAATATATAGGTTCTTTTCCTTTTCCCCCAATCTCCTTGGGAAACAGACCAAACAAATGGATCTAATATTAAATATCTTTTTATTACTCAGGGCATATTCCAAAATGAATGGATCAGTTCACAATTCTACCAACAGTGTATTAGTGTACCCACTTTCTCATATCCCTGCCAATATTTATCATTTTGCTCTTTTAACATTTTAGCCAATCTGATTGTAAAATATCTCAGAATTGTTTTGATTGGCATTGGTCTAATTAGTAATGATTTAGAGTATTTTTCCATATGCTTATATGTCACTCTGATTTCTTCATCCAATTTCTGTCTGTTCATATCTTCTGACCATTTATCAGTTAGGGAATGGCTCATATTCTTATAAATATGATAAAGTTCTCTATATATTTTAGACATGAGACCTCTATCTGAGAAACTTTCTATAAAATTTCCCCCAATTTTCTACTTTCCTTCTAATCTCGGTACATTTTTATCTGTACAAAACCTTTTATCTATTTTACATCTCACAATGTTTATTCTATCTCGTTTATTCATAAATTCTTCTCCTATCCATAAATCAGATAGGTAATATGCTGCCTGTCCTTTCTGTTTTACTTATGATATCTCCCTTAATGTCTAGGTCATGTATACCTTTTGATCTTATCTTAATAAACAGTGTAAAATATCAGTTTATACTTAATTTCTGCCAAATTGCTTTCCAAAATAATGGTAAACATGTGTCATGCAAATACATACTGGATGTGAATTATCTACTAGGTATAGACCTAAGACCTCAATACAGTTTCAGAGTTCCCCAAAAAATAATCTAAAAAGTCCTCCTCAAATGCACTTGAGTTGATAGTTTCTAGATTCCCCTGATGACTTCAATGAAGTTTATATTCCCCTAAAATCAATGTAACTGATCAAAATATTATGAGTAGAAGAGGTATCAAAATGGAATCTACTTGGTTACTTCTGCAGTGGATCCCACTCAGCAAGTGAAGCATAAAAAAGTTATAAGGGCAAACGCCAGAATGAAAAATCAGCCTGATTATTTAAGAACCCTCATCATCATCTCAAGATATCCTCAAAAGTCTCCAATAACTAATCTACTTGGAAGTTCTCTAGAAAGCTGGAATAAATCCAAGTAGAAAGTAGATAAATCATTATGACTCACACTTCTCTCCAACACAGTAAAGAACTAAAATATTCTCTGATCAAAGTGTTCAAGCCCACATATCAGTCCCAAACGGGCTGAAACCTTCAGGGGCAATCTAGAACCAACCATCTTCTCAAATGAACTTAAAAGGTTTCTCAAAATGTTTAAATCAATCTATATTATATCTGAATCAATTCAAAAAGTGAGCTCACAAGGTAGCCCTGGAAGTTCAGTAATTGTTGAAGTCTGGGATATGGGCAATGCTCCCTAATCCCCACCTACATACTATATTATGGCCTCATTGTGACACAGTTTTATTCCTTATTTAAAGCTAACCTTGGATAGACAGACAAATAGCATAAGAAAGCAAGAACTATTTGAATGCCAATTTTTTTTTTTACTACTGGAACAAAAACAAACAAACGAACTATGGAATCTCTTGATACAGCATTTCCTTTTTAAACACTGCTCTAGTAATGATGGCACAGGCTAGAAAAAGAAAACCAGCCCACCAAGTGGGTTAAAAGTGATTCTTAACTTGAAGCTGAATAATCATCTAGTGAAATCAAATAATATTCATGGCTAGCCCTAAGATAAAGATTCCTCAGTCCTGTATAGGAGCAATCATACTACGAGTAATAGTAATTAAACAAATCCAAAAAAGGAATAATAATGGTTTGTTGAACTTAAATTCAAATAAAGAATGACACAAAAGGAAGAACAAAAGCATTAGCTAATCCACTCATTCTTAAGGTAAAGCTTCAGTTTAAGTAGAACAATCCTAATTATAGATTATTCTATATGGGTAGGTATTATGGAAAATGAACAGCCCAGAATATATGCTTGCTTAGCAGGCTTAGAAATTAGGTATCCACTAGGAATTTTTTAACCATAAATTAAATCTTACTTCTCAAATGGAATTTGGGATCAAGCCAATCACTCCTACCAATACATATGGCACTATTTTATATACTTAAAAGAGGTAAATGCTTAAAATCCAACACAAAGTTATAATTTGAAATAGCTAGAAAACAAGCAGGTAGAGTAGAGAAAGATAATTGATCAATGTAAAATAGCACACAAGCTTTTGCTACAGAGGAAGCAACAATCCCCTGGTCTCAGATTGTTCCAATTGAAAATTCATTTAACTTCTACTCAGTAACCAAGAGGAATATTTTTTATTTAGTGTTCTAAGAAAAAAATTATGAACCATTCCACATTTTTGCCATGTTATTTGGAGTTAATCCATAAAACATAAAACTGAGTGTAATCCTTTGGGGGAGGGGAGTTTAGAAAGGAGAGTGGTGGGCTGGTTAGACAATGAAATAGAGTATTTTCAAGCATTCCTGATGAAAAAAATTAAACCAGAATAAGAAATTTCACTTTCAAATATAAGACTAAAGAGGAGCATGAAAAGATAAACGGGAAAGAGAAGCTATAAGGAATTCACTAAGATTAAACTGTTTCCATTTCTTTGTGGGAATATGATACTTGGAAATCCTAAGAAGTTCACCATTATAAAGGCAATTAGAAGGAATATACATAAAGGGCATGGATGTGAATTGAATATGAAGAAGCACTATAAAAAATGAAGGTCAGAAAAAGAAATGCAGTAAGAGAAAGGAGAAGTAGAATAGGGTAAATTATCTCAAAAAAAGCATCAAAAAGCTTTTACATTGGAAGGAAAGATGGAGGGGGGTGGAAGAGAGGAATTGGGAAGCATGAAAGAGGCAGAAGCAGTGGCTGAGTGGTGACCTGTCAAACGAAGGTTCTATTTGGAATGTTACCGGGAAAACAGTTGAAGGCAAAGCCAACTGCTGGCTGAACTCTGGTTACCTTGGTTGCCTTGGATCAAGGAAGAAAGAATCTGATTTCTCTCTTGGATTTTGGAAATCAAGCTGGAGGTGGCCTGGTGACTTTGAAGGCAGAAGAAAGAAGGACAATAGTCCAGATGTCTCTGACTTTCTCTGTTGATGATAGTGACTGAACTCCAGACCTATCAGATATTTCTCTCAACTAGGGAAATCCCTAACCCTCTTACTCCATTCTCTATTCTTTCCTGTCTTCCCCAAATAAACCCCTTACATAAGATGAAGAATATTTCATTTGAAACATCATAAACACCCTGAGTGACTTAGAAAGAAGAAGAAAGGGGGAGGGAAGCTGAAGAGGCTGAAGAGGGAGGAAACAGGAGGAAGGGAATATAGGCAAAAAAGAAGATAACTTCCTGATCTGTTAATTATCAATTAATAACCAAATATAGTTCCTTATTATCATCTATTACAGGGGGAAGTTACATAATAAATGGCTCAAAAAAGGAGTAACACACTAAGTTGGGTAGAGCAATCAATCTTACTCTAAATGTAGAAGAGGGAAAACAGATAAGAGAAAAGGTGAAGTAGAAGGGAAGGCATATAGGAGAAAGTGGCTATCAAAAGCAAAACATTTTTGAGGATGGATAGGGTGAAAGGAGAGAGAGCAATTTAAATAGGTGGGGAAACAGCATGGGGGGGAAATACAGTCAGTAATAATAACTATGAAAAAAATTTTACAATAAGTTACTCTGATTAAAGACCTCATTTGTCAAATATATAGAGAACTGAGTCATATGTATAAGAATACAAGTCATTCCTCAATTGATAAATGGATAAATGATATGAAGAAGCAGTTTTTAGATTAAAATAACCAAAAGGTATCTATAGTCTTGGGGGGAAAATGCTCTAAATCAGTATCAATTAGAGAAATGCAAATTAAAACAACTCTGAGCTACTACTCCACAGCTATCAGATTAGCTAATATGACCAAAAGGAAGATAACAAATGTTGGAGGGGATGTGAGAAAATTGAGACAGTAATGATTGTTGGTGGAGTTGTGAATTGATTCAACAATTTTGGAGGGCAATTTGACACTATGCATATCTTTTTGATATAGGGGTACAGGTTTCCCACTAGACACCTCAAAGTCCAGAAGTGTTTTAGGTCAAAAGGGACATAAGAAACTCCCTTCTAGGAGTATGCACCCCTCTTTGGATTCTCTTCTAGATCTTTAATTATCATAGATAGGGATCTTCTGGAGACCTTCAATTAACATAGATGTGCACCTCTAGTTTCCACCTTGATACACATACCTAATCTAATCATCCTTTGAATTGCACAGATCATCCCTTATTCCCCCAACCTCAATAAATTACTTTCTTCCTTATTCACTCCATTCCCTTTTCTTATCCTGCAACCCCTGCTGTCAGAGGGGCATAAAATCCCCCATACCCCATCTCCTAGGGAAGACAGTGTTCCACCTGCAGACTGTCTCCTGGCCTTTCGACATGATTTCCAAATTAATAAATTTCTCTTTTTATTTTTAAGCTAAGTTTTGGAGTCTTGCAATCTTGCAAAGGGAAACCTGTTCCAAACCTGTGGTTTCACCTCAAAGCTCTCCCACAACACTTTAACTACTACTATTTAGGTCTGTATAACAAAGAGATTTTTATTTTTAAAGAGAAGAGAAACTATATGT